>NC_081351.1:6571295-6587200 GCF_029784015.1 Lycium ferocissimum
TTAGATGGTGTGGGAATGAACCTTGGATGCAACCCTTCATTGAGCAAAACCCAGTTTCCCCAGGATTTTGTCTTGGATGAACTTTAAGGGTTTTTACATTTGATTCACTTGGTTTGATGAAGTTGAACACTAATATCTCTTGAATTCTTGGGGGAAAAATGTAGAGAGATGTTCTAGAGAAAGTGGAGTGAAAGAGAAATGAAATAAAAAAACTTGGCCCCTTTATTAATTCAAATTGCCCCGACCAACTTAGGGACCAACATACGGCCCGTATAAATTATCGTCGTATGTCTAGTTGTAGATTTGGTCGAGAGGGGTGCTAACCGGCGATTATACGGCGGACATAGGGTCCTATTTTTTATAGGGCGATGTTTGGCCGATAATGCCCATTTTCGAACTTGTTCTCGTCGACCGTTTGATCCCCAAAATCCTTATAAACCCTTTGACATTTTTTTATCACCTCTTAACAATCTAAGGGATGTTATAAATCTTTCCGCATTGAAAACTCTTAAATTTGTTACTTGTAAATCTTTTCCCGGTACTTATCGTACCTTGCTTCTCTTGGCAAACTTTCTCGTCTAACATCGAATTTTTTTTAATCTTACTTAGGGTCATCAAATGCTTCCTTTTATTAAACCCTTTTTAAACTTCGTTCCTTAGTTATTCATTTTGGCATCAACAAAAATTTTTTTCAAGGTATAACAATCATATGTGTGGGTAGTATGGTCTCCGATTCCTTATTGTATGTACATTATTTTGATACCCAAAGGCGTATATATAAAAAAGTAATTAGTTTTAATAAAAATGGCCCTGATTTTGGTATAAATTAATGAATGAATTTTTGATATACGAGGGGTAATGGTAGGCGGTGCTCGGTGGTTACCCCCGGGTACCCGCATGCCCCGTCGGGCGTGACATTTGTAAACCCTGGGGATAAATATTCCGAATTTACAATTGAGCCATTTATTAATCAATGGTGGGATACTCGTGAACATCCTGTTAAATACATTTTTTAAGCTATCTCAATTATTCGTGGGGCTATAGAAAAAGAAAGTATTACTGGAGGAAAGATGTCCAAAATTAAATTAAGGCCGGAAAACCATTTTCATTTATGAAGGGGAGAAGGGCAATTTTTTAACTGCCTTTCAAATGGGGCACAGATACTATTCGGAAAAAAACCCAAAATTAAGGTTGTTCAAGTGAAGGGGGGCCCCAAGGGGATGGGTCAAATGTAATACGGATGGGGGAAAGAGGGAAAACCTAGAAGAGGATCATGGAGGTTTTCTTGAGGAATGAGAATGGGATTTGATTTTTGCTAAAAAAAAGGAATTAACAAATCAAGCTAGCACTAATACTCGGGGAAAGCAATGGCTATTCTACAAGCTAAAGTTTGTTGAGGGGAAACAATTTTTGCAAATCTTATTAAAAGATTCCTTACTCTTGATAATTTCATTCAAAAAGGGAAAACCTTAAATTTTGAAGTAGGGGGGAGATTTGGAAAAGAATGCAAAAAAGAACTTTTTAAAAACACTCTATCCAGAGAAGGGAATCGTTGGTAAACCCCGGCCAATCTAGAAGATGAAGGGGAAGGGATGTTTAATCATTTTTGGCGGACAAAGGAAGGGGGTCTCAACAATGATAAATTTGGATTCGCCACTTGAGGATCAAAACAGAGGAGATATTTGGGGGGAAGAAGGAGGAGAGGAAAATTGGGGGTTCTTTATGTTAAAAATCCCTTAGGCAGGAAAGAGGAACAGGTTTAATAACTTTGTTTTTGTTTTCGGGGATACATTTACAAGAAAAAACAAAAACCCCAAAGTTTTTTCAAAAATACAAATAGCCTCTCATACAAGTGGGTTACAAAGAGAATTTCCTTGGGCCCGTAATAAAAGTGATTGGGTGTGGTATTAGACGTATATGCTCAACCTATTGAACTTATTGACTACCAAATGCAAAAATACTCCAAAAAGAACTCAAACCGGAAAACCCAACGTTACATGCATCATAAAAAAGGATCCCGGGGAAAGGAAAAAACAACCAATAGAGAAACCTTTTAAAAATGTCAACGTATGGAAGAAACACATCAAAAGAAAATAATTATGGAAAAGGGAATGGGGAAACGATTTTACAATTCGGGATCTAGAACTCCCAATAGGGAACACAAGAACCCAATCATCGATTCCAGGGGAAAAAAGGCAGGAGGTGAAGGCCAAAGAAAAAACAGCAAAAAACATTGAAGAATGCATACCCCAATTAAGCAATTCAATGGAAAGAAGGGGAGAAAAAACTTAATAAAGTTGACACTTCAATGGAAAAAGAGAGGCAACTCAAGATTCCCCTTTTATCTCTCCAAAAGATATGGAAAAAAAAACCCATGGGGTTTCTACCAAATTTTGGGTCGACATCATTAGGGTCTTTTGGGTTTTTGTTTTATTTTATTTTTTTTTCCTTTTCTCCTTTCTAAAGATTTTTCTTTTAGATTTTTAAAAATAAAAAAAGGAACTACTAGGTTTCATAGAAAAGGTTAAATAAAAAAAAAAATTAAAAATAATAAAAGGAACTACTAGGTGTTCCCTAGTAGTGGTTAAATAAAAAAATATGTACTTACTGGGGAATGATTCTCCCTCGACCCAAATTCCCTTTTAAAAAAGGGCCCCAAACCCTTTCTATTTGGAAAGGGGCCCCAATTTTGCCCTTTATGCTTTACGCATTTGCCAAAATATTAGCAATTTTTTTCTTTTCCCCTTTTACTCATTGTTCTTCAAGGCCCGCTCCCGAGGCATCTTTTTGGAAATTCTTCCGACTCGAAACCCGGGCAATTTAACTTTTTATTTTGACCCTTTAAATTTTATTCATTATAATTTTTATCATTTACATTATTATTATTATTAGCTACATAAATCAAACCCGATCCTTTTAAAACCCCTAAACAAATTCAATTGTATTTTTTTGAGTAAACGGTTGGGGCCATGGGGCTAAGGATAATTGTGGGCTTGTTTTTTTACTTGCAACTTACTAATCGCTTTTAAGTTGGTGAAATCGGGGGGAAAACGAAAAATGGTTGGCCCGGAGATCGAACGGATGCCAACAACCAAATTTTTGAACACTCCTATTCGGTAGTTGATCCCGTTTTTGGAGAAATTCGAACAAGGGAAAGGCGGGGGCTTACCTCAGGATCTAGACGCCGGGTATCAACCCAAGTGAGAGATGGCGTTGTCGGGAGTAGGGTTGTTGGGTCAAATTTGGCAATGATATTTGATATCGGAAAAATGCGGAAACCAAAAAACGGTTTGAAAAAAAAGGGATAAAGGGGGTACCCACGGAAAGCCGCGGAAGGGCCCCGGCGAATGAAAAAGGGGGCAGGAAAATCTGGAGAACCCATAAAATGGTTTGAAAATAAGATGTATAAAAATCATGAAATTCTTAAGCTTTGCCCAATTTTGGATCGGAAAAAAAAGGGGTTGACTAGTTGTTTGGGATCAAAATGAAAGGAATTCAGGAGTTAAATCCCAGATAGTTTAAATTGGGGGAAGGTTTTGAAGGGGCGTTCGAAAAGAATATTCCCCCTACTTTTTTCGCCAGGCCCCAAAGTTGATACCCAAAATATTCAAGATGTGATACCCCAAAAATGTGAGGGGAAACGGATCCTCAAGAACATGTGACATCTATATCGGGAAGGCGAGGGTTTGGGGACAAATCGAATCGATCTTTTGGAAACATGTAGTCGGACGGATCAATCGGGCTTGTTTAAAATTGGTGAAACATTGTCGGGAAATGACATGGTATTCTTTATTACCCAAACATTCTATTAAATTTTTAAATTTTTGAGTGCCTTTTTGGCTCATCAAAGCAAAGAAGGATAGTCTGGAAAAGCACACCCAAAATAACTCGGGTGACACGGAGTTGTTATGGGAGTTAGCGACCCGGGTTCCAAAAGGAGCGTATATTAAAATTTTCGCCCCGGATAAGGGGCAGCGAGGCTTTCACAAAATTTTTAACTTAAAACTCAGTTTAAATTAATGGAGAATATTTTAGTTTCGGGACAAAGGGGGGAATGTTAAAAAATAAAATCAAATTCTTGTGCAAGATGAAAATGGGACTCTCGACGGGGTTGAAGTCGCAATTGGCCCCAAAATAACCCAAAAAGAAGCACGGATTCGAGTTAAGATTTTTGGTCCCCCAAAGGGGGCCCGGGACGGCCCGGGCCCCTCCCCGGAAACCGCTGTCTTTTTCTATCTAATCATGAACAAGGGTAACCACGAGGGTCATGGGAGGAAACGTTAGATCATAAAAAACCCATCTAAAAAGGGGAGCGAGCCAAAAAAGGACATCGTATGTAATCTTTAAAAACGAACCCGAATGGAATCATGGACACCTATTAACAAAAATGGTGAGAGGGCCCTCATTCAAACCCGTCCCAAAAAAACCCTTTCAAAGCCTTTTTTTGAATACATGAAAAAAATGGGAAAAGGGCCCCCCCTACCTATATGTCAAAAAAAATTTTAAACCCAAAACCCGACAAACTCGAGAAAAAGTGGGTGTCCGTTGGGACGGCAACTAGGGGCGGATTTTAACCCTTTTCCCCAAAACCCGGGGGCTAAACGCGCCCCCCGGGGGCGGGTGTGGGTATAATAAAGTCGAGAAAAAGGGCTGAAAGTAACAAAAAAATCTGAAAGTACTAGGATTAAAAGGATAACCTATACAATCGAAATTCTCGGGGGAAAGTTTTATGTTTTCCCCCTTATTCTTAATGTCATTTATAACTAATTATACCGTAACATGTCAAAAATCACGATTCAAGTGAAGCTACTACTCAAAAAAATTTTATTCTCATATTTTTACCCCTCTTCTCTTCCCTTTTATAATCCAAATCTTCCCACCTACCAAATTTAAATAAATAAAATGATCAAAAACCACCTTTGATCGTGTAGGAATGGATTTTGGATAGAAAAGCTTCATTGAAAAAATCCTAGTTCCCCCCAAAGAAATTCTTGACTTCAGACCCCAAAAGCTTTGCACTTGGTTTACTTGAATTAATGATGTTGATCTTTGATTTCCCCTTTGGGTTCTTGAAAAAGAAATGGGTGGAATGTTCTAGAGACTTTGAAAATGGAAAGTGCGAAAATGAAAATAATGAAGGGGAACATCTTTTTATCTTGAAAAAAAGCTCGGCCGCGGGTTTATCGGACCCTTATACGTCCCTATAACTTAAGTCCCTATAAGTGTCGTATTTCACCATCGGGAAAAAAATTTTCTTGTTGGGGATCAACCCCTTTTAGGACCGTAAAAGTGGTCTATAACTCCACTTTTTCCCGGGAATTATTTGTGTTTCGTTTGATCTCCAATCCTTATAAAACCTTCTTAACACTTGTTTAACCTTCATTGACAATCTATGGATTTTCTTTTCTCAAGACATCATTAGATCAACGTTACTGGTATTTGCAAAACTTTTTAAACACAATGTATACTTCCCCTTTCTTAAGTTTTTTTTTTGTTAAAACGTTTTTGGAATCTTAATTAGAACCGTTTAGTACTATTTACTTGTAGAAACATCATATTTTTTCCCCGTTAATCTATGGGGCATGCGACGACATAAAATTTTTTTTGAGGTGTAACATTCCCCCCTTTTAAAAAATTTCTCCCCGAATGTTAATTTCCCCAAAATTTACAAAATTTTCCCAAGTTTTCCGAATATGGCGCTACCTCCATCATAATGCCCATAACAACGCCTCCGGGTCCAAAAAATGAATAAATTATGGCCACACACGACCAAAAGATTAAAAAGCATTTCATACCCCAAAAACCGATGTCTCATCTTGAATCTCTTTTGGGGTGGAAAAATTCGGGTACTTGGACTTCATGTTTTTCCGCTTAATCATTTTCTCGTTTTGTTTCTCCAAAAACCTTGTAAGCTACTTTTTGTTTCTAATCTCGTACTCCCTATCTTTTGGAAACAAACCCCTTCATAAAACTTTTGTAACGAACATCCGATACGGCACAAACCCAGTAGGATCTCAGCTTTTTGACTTCCCCCGGAAATTTTTGCACGTTAAAGTCGCATCTGGGGATCGCCAAATTCAAAAAAAAATTGTCTTGAAGTTAAAAGGGTTACTATTTATAAATGGTTACAAAAGTCTATAAATAATATTAGTAAGTGACGGAAGATTTGGAGGTGAAGAAACAAAAAACATGAGTTTGTCAAAAACGGGAAGTTGAATATGAAACTTGTACTTGGGGGGATTAGAGTGCTCCCATGATAAGGAATGATATGAAGCATTTGAATTGTATAATGGTCTCTTGTTAATTTTGGGAAGTAAAAACGAAAAACTAAAAATCGAAAAAGGGGCTTCGAAAGTTAAGTTTGTAAATTTCAAAATTTTGGGTGGGAAAATTTTTGACTTTTCCCCTCAATCTACTTGGTTTAGGGGGTGATCCACCTATAAAATAAAAAAGGCCTGGGGGTTTCATTTTCCCCCAAAGGCTTTTTCCCTTTTCATCTATACAACATTGGGGGAAAGAGAGAAATTCACTTTTTGCCTAGGGACGAAACCCCGGGAAAAAGGGTCGTTTTAAATTGCCCAAGTATAAAGGGGGCCCTTTTTACACGGATTTTTTCCATTTTCTCACCATACCCAACCTAGAAAACCCTAAAACCCCCTATCCAATTAATCCTCCATCAATCTCAATCCATACCAAGAGCAAAATATCAACTTTAACATGAAGAACAACATGAAAATTTTCCAAATTGTGTTTTCCCTTCACTTTTTCCCCTTTTTGGGAGGAAAACCTTGTTTTAAAGTAACTTAGAGTTTGAAGTGATTTTCATGGACTAAGGTATATTTTTTAAATTCCTTTTTATCTCTTTGAACTTCTACAATTTTATCATAGAAATTTGGGGAAAACCCCCTAGAACAAACTCTTTATACATGAAACTTTTATGAACTTAGCTTTTTTTTTGGGGGATTTTATATGGTTTTGTTGTGTTTTTTTTTTTTTTGGGGATATGGTGATATGGATGGGATCATATTGGGGGAAAAAGTAGAATTTGGTAGCTTTTCAAAATTTTGTTTCAAAAAGGGCCTATAAATTCACCCACGGGGTTGCTTGATTAAATGTCTAAAGGGGGAAATTTTTATAAGCTATGACCTTGGTTTTGATCAATAGTCCGTATTATGTAAAAAAATCATTCGTAAGGATTCCCAGGACTCGGGGAAAAATATATAATTCCATCGACGAGGTATTAGGGCTTTTCTTTCTTTTGTATGACTAGAACTCGGGAAAAAATTTCACCGATCTTTTTTCCGGGGAAAATCGATCATATTCTTTTAAAGGGGAGCCCTCTACTTCATACATGACTTATATTAAAGTGTTGTCCATATTTCCATGTTTCTTTGGTTATTGATTGAAACATTTTCAAAAATTTGTCGGGCGTATTCCGAAAGGGTTTAAAACCCCTTTTTTCCAAACGGCTCTATTAAAGTGTTTCCCGTCCTTATCTTTCTTGTCCATCCTTAAAGATGACGGACCTTCCATGATATAAGTTTCCACTAAAATGAGATAATACGCTTCCTTGTAATGGTAATCTTTATTTCATCTATGATTCTAAAGCCTTTTGCTTACATATTTTTTTTGGCAAATTGGAATTTTCCCGCTAAATTTGGTTTGATCTTTCCCCCAAGAGTTGAACCCCTTTCATGTGCAACTCATCAAGTATCTTACATGTTCTCCTTGGTTGTCTCTTGAATTAAAAGGGTAAAAAACAGCGAAAATAACGATATTCCCCCCACCCGGGGGCGCGGGCCTTTTACACCCAAACGGACCTCTATCAAATCTCAAATTTCTTTGCTGGACATTTCATTAATTTAAGCGACCGTAAAAATAAATACCAACATAGCGGTCGCAGAATATACAATGCCATATCAAAGTCGAAAATGGCGGAACATACATCGCCGAACACATATATACACATATGCGGACATATGGGCCGCTATGGCCCCCGGACCAAACGGAACCGCGTAAGATACAAATCGCGACAAAACAAACATTCATAGGACCCTGCGACCCGCACATAGATGACTACGGACCTCTACAAACTCCGAACGAGGAAACATATGACGGAGACGAGGCCCCGTCGTACCAGAAAAGTCCAAATGCCTGGCATGCGCCTAAACGGCAAAAGCATATATACCAACGAAAACGAGGCTCCGGATCAAAAGGAGCAATCCCGAAGATAGCGAGTGTGTAGCCTACGGCGGCGGGTGCACGGACGTATATCGATTACACTGTGGGCATGAAACGCGACCCCGAAGAAAATTCGATTACGAAAAAAGTGCGAGTATATAAACACCGAGTACGAAATCCAAACACGCCGAGGTGAAATATGAGTACAAAGGAGAAAATACCCCGTCAGTATCGAGCACATTGATGCTAAAACATATGTAAATAATACAAATCAAAATCATGCATAACGCTCGGGAACGTGGCTACCTACCCGGCCAGGTGCCACAACACAACATACTCAGGAAGGTTTCAAATCTCCAAGTACATACCCCAGACATATCATATCACACGTATCGTATCGCGACGTATCACGTTCGCGGGAACAAATCATATCATCGGCCATATCCGGCATAACTCCATATACGGTAACCGGTCCTATGGCGAAAGTGCGGAAACCGAAACACAACATGCGCCGAATTTATCATAAAGTGCGCACGATTACGAGCCGGCCCGGGTACCGCGAAGCGAGCAATCATAATCATTGGCTTTTGGCCAGTGATTGCGAAACCGTATGCGTATTAAAAGTAAATTCCCGAACTCGACACATAATTTCACATACATATACATTGGTGTCAGATAGCTCAAAATAAGTACCGGAGGTCAATCGGAATTAGTATACAAAAAGTCGCGGATTTTTAAGTTACCAATTTTTCGAAAAATACATCGTAGGTCATTCTCGGAAAATTTAGTATCATACACAGTGAAGAACGTTCAAATAACATTATAGGACATTTCAAACGGACCTTAGAGTCATAGGCAAACGTTTCCTTTTCATATCATACGAAAATGAGACAAACAAACCAAATAAGGAATTCTCGGGACTTGCGGGCCCACCTCGGGTCAAGTTGAGGCGAAGGACCTAAATTACAAACATTAGGCTCCGTAAAGTCACCTATGCGAGTTTCGAAGCAATTTGGACACATTGCAAAGGTTATGGAGGCTTGAGCATTCTTTTAACTAAATATAAAGATTATAGTTCAATTGTTTTATTTGAATGAATAGTATGCAAAATCAAACTCGGATTTCCAAGAGCAGAATTATTCCCGAGGTTCCGATCTTCACACTAGTATGACTAGGACGTGCCAAAAAGAAGGAAAGAGGTAGAGGCTTTACATACTACCGACGCGTCTTACGCTCGCTTAAACTCAATTTACGTTTCGCTCGGAACCTACGAATGGTCATATTTACCAGTTGTGAGTTATAGATTCTAAGAATTCAACTTAAGGTCATGTTGTCCTACCGAAATTTCGGCGACACTTCCTGCCTATTATGACATGCCGAGAATCATCTCGGCTTAAAATATCGACCCACAACTGACCCAACAACATCAACAATCATCATAAACTACATTGGCACAAATAGTCTCCTTTCTACATAGTTCAATAATTTCCGTCAAACTTCACATTATCAAACTAATATCAACATTTTCCATATTCATTAACTAATTCAATATTATTCAAATACATTCCAATAACGTTCCAAACAATATTCACAAATTCAAGCATTCCATGATTTCCATATCTTATCAACCTGGTAACAAATGCAACAAGCTGCTTCCAAATCACATTGTTTTCCTTCTAAGCTCATTAACAACAACCATAATTCACATTTAGGACTTTAATTCCATACTTATATAAAAAATCATATAAATTCACATAATTTCTCATAATTACCTGCAAGCAATTCCAATGCCAATTCAAGTCATTAAACCTTTATTTGCATTACTAAGGTCACAATGAACACAGTAACAAACTAATTGAACTTGAATTCATCCTCCCTCACACCACCACCCATGGCTCACGGGCAAACATGTTAATTACACACACACGCCATGCACACACACCACACTTCCATAATTCTCATCCACTTCTAATCATTATAACATACTGAAACTTATTCCATAACTCTGAAAATGGAATTCTTACTTTTCTTCAATTTCAACTTTTACATAAGCATTAACGCTCTTTCGCTAAACCAATTATATCCGTCGGAGAGCGTCCTAAACTTGACAAGAATTCAACAAGAATAAGATTTTTAGATTGAAGTTGAATACTATAAATTTTTATTTTCTCCCTCTTCTTGCAGCCCAGGTGACACACACATTTTGCTCTCCAATTATTTGGTCTCTTTTTTTTTTTTTCTTGAAGCTTCTGAGGGTGGGCATGTATATATATATGCATGATAGCTTAATTAATTGTCATATGCTTGGCATGTGACTTGGGCAAACAGGCACTATGTTGGCCGGCCACCCACATAGCTTAAGGCCTCAATTTTCTTTTGTATTAATCGAGCCCCGTTCGTTTAGAAACCTCGTTTTGTAATTTCGAGAAACTAATTTACGAAATTCCGGTTTTGCCCTTGGCCTTCCTCCGTATTTCCACACAATATTTTCATAAACAACATGGACATGGTAACTAGAATCAAAATATTGACTTGTGTCATACAAGTCACAATCATTTCAAAATTTTCGAATAGGCGAAAACACGGGATATAACAGAGATAGTCGGAGGCTAACGACGATAGGTCGATCAGAACTCTTTTTATTAGTATCTCTCCCGAAGATGGTCTTGCATTGCACTTATATATATATGTATTTATTTTCATTACCGAGCCGCGCTATAGTCCGGGCCGGGTAGGCACTTATATGCACCTTGACATGTTTCTTTCTTTCTTAGCCGTGTTGTGGCGGTCGAGTAGGCACATAGGCATGGACTTGGATGTATTTCTTTCTTTACGAGCCGTGTTGTAGGTGGCCATTTAGTAGGCAAATGTTTGTGCATTGCCACTGATCAGTTGAGCAGAGATGATGGGCTCACCCCACAGAGGGATTTATTATTGTTATATGATATGATATATGCCTCCACAGTGAGGAATGATTTTATGGGCATGCATTTACATTTATGTCATGATTATGGTTGCTGCAAGTGGCCTCGTTCGCAGTTTCGGTTGTTATACACATCTTTTCCCAAGTTATACGTATCTCTTATGCTTATGTTATGTTTATGCTTCTTGCCTACATACTTGGTACATCTTTCATACCGACGCATTTTATGGGCTGTCATGCCCGTATAGGTACGGTAGATGGATTGTTGTACGTTTCTCGATAGGATACCAAAGTTCGGCGGGGATGTTCACACTCCATTCTCCGAGTTATTGGTCGAGTCATTAAATAGGATGCATGTATATATATATATATATATATATATATATATATATATATATATATATATATAGAGAGAGAGAGAGAGAGAGAGAGAGAGAGAGAGAGTATGAGCGCTATGGAGTACGTCGAGGCCCGCTAGACCAGCTTGATACATATTAGTGCTCTTAGAGGTTACGGACTATCGGTCGGTGTACGGTATTGTGTTTGGCCTTGCCGGCCTTCGACTAGTTGTCTTTCTTGGTTGTGGCCTTGTTGGCCACCTTGTAATGCATTTTATGCATTATTGGGCCTTTTACACTGCAAGTTGTCATGATATACTTCTTACTATTGTTATTCAGCGGCCTCGTCGGCCTATGATTCACGTTATAGAGTTTAGATATCACAGTTGGTTCGCTCGGCCCTTCGGGTGTCGAGTGCCGGCCACACCCCAAGGTTGGGTTGTGATAGGAGCATTGATATGTGAAAACTCGGATGGTATCAAGTTAAGGTAAGTCTAGTTCATAAGCTATATGACCCACCTTGGGACAATCTTAGTAAGGTCCAATGTATCGAGGGACTTAACTTTCCCTTCTTACCAAATCTCGTCACTTTCATCGGTGATACCTTTAAGAATACTGATAAATCAACTTGAAATTCTAAGTCTGCCAACGTGTTGTCCGCATAAGATTTCTGCGACTTTGTCATCAACAATTGATCTCGGATAACCTTAATCTTTTCCATTGCTTGTTGAATCAATTGGACATATTAATTCATGCCTCGACTTCAAACCATCCAATTGGCGATGCGCTACTTCCATTACAAAAACTTCATATGGAGCCATCTCGATGTTCGAGTGATAACCGTTGTAAAAAAATTCAATAAGAGGTAAGTGGTCATCCCAACTACCACTGAAATCTAACACACATGCCATGTATCACGCCCGTAACGTATCCTCCAAGGTCCGAATAGTGCGTTAGGCTTGCCCATCGATTTGTGGATGAAACGCTATACTAAGCTTTACACAGTACCCAAACCTTCTTGGAAGGACTTCCGGAGGCCCAGATGTAAATTGTGCTCCTCTATCTGTGATAATAGATGTCGGGACACTATGAAGTCGCACTATCTCCTTAAGATATAACCTTGTATAATCTTCTGCTAAATATGTGGTTCTGATTGGAAGAAAATGAGCTGATTTCGTGAGTCTGTCCACGATCACCCATATCGAGTCATACTTGCATCGGGAATGAGGCAACCCTATAATGAAATCCATGTTAATCACTTCCCATTTCCAAGTTGGGATTTCCATTGCTTGCAATAATCCTCCTAGCTTTTGATGCTCAATTTTCACTTGTTGGCAATTTGGACATTGAGCTACAAATTCTACTATGTCTTTCTTCATTCCATCCCACCAATACATTAGCTTAAGATCATGATACATCTTTGTCTCTCCTGGTGAATAGAATACCAAAGAATAATGAGCTTCTTCTAGAATATGATGACGTAGCCTATGACATTTGGAACACATAGCCTGTCTCGGTATTTAACAACCCCATCCGTAGAAACTTCAAATGGCGACTTCTCTTTCTCATGAAATATATCTCTATAGTGGCTCAACTGGGGATCTTCATATTGGCGCTCTCTCACCTCCATATCTAAGGATGAAACAGTTGGGTTGTGAATACAACTCTTGTATGGACCGAATCAATTAGATGAACTCCGAGATTGGCTAGTTGGTGCAGCTCACGGATTAATTATTTCTTCTCCAGAGGAAGCTCACATAGACTACCCATTGATTTCGGCTAAGTGCATCAGCTACTACATACGCCTTTCTGGGGTGGTATAAAATACTCACATCATAGTCTTTCAGTAGTTCCAACCACCGTCTCTGCTAAAGATTCAACTCCGTCCGTTTAAAAATATATTGGAGACTCTTGTGATCTGTATAGATATCAACGTAGACGCCATATAAATAATGTCTCCACATCTTTAGTGCATGAATAACCGCAGCCAATTCAAGGTCATAAGTTGAGTAATTCTTCTCATGTTTCCGCAACTGCCTTGAAGCATAGGCAATGACTTTACCGTGCTGCATCAACACATAGCCTAACCCAACACCAGAGGCATCACAATACACAACATAACCATCTGGCCCTTCTGGAGTGTCAGGACTGGGGCTGAAGTTAATCTATCCTTCAATTCCTGGGAAATTGCGTTCCTGGCTTGTCAGTCCATTGAAACTTTGCTGATTTTTGAGTTAGCTTTGTCAATGGTGCTGAAATAGAGGAAAAACCATCCACAAATCTTCTATAGTAACCTGCCAATCCCATAAAACTACGGACTTCTGTAGGCGTTGTAGGCCTTGGCCAAGTCTTCACAACCTCAATCTTTTGAGCATCTATTCGAATGCCATGAGCTGAGATAACGTAGCCTAGGAAAGTCACGAAATTTAGCCAAAACTCACATTTTGAAAAATTTTGCATAGAATTCACGAGTTCGAAGAATTCCAAGGACAATACGCAAATGGTTTGTGTGCTCTGTTTCTGACCGAGAATATACTAAGATATCATCGATAAACACGATCACAAATAGATCTGGAAATGGGCTGAATACATTATTCATCAGATTCATGAACACCACCGGAGCATTAGTTAACCCAAATGACATCACCCAGAATTCGTAATGGCCATATCTCATTCTGAAAGCTGTTTTAGGAATATCTTCTTCTCTAACTCTCACTTGCTGATACCCCGATCTTAGATCGATTTTTGAAAATCATTTGGCACCCTATAATTGATCAAACAAATCATCGATTCTTGAAAGCGGATATTTATTCTTTATCGTCACTTTATTTAGCTGCCTATAATCAATGCACATCCGTAGGGAACCATATTTCTTTCCCACAAATAGGACAGGTGCTCCCCACGGCGATGAACTGGGCCTAATGAATCCCTTCTCAAGCAAATCTTTCAGCTGTGCCTTTAGCTCTTTCAATTCCGCAGGAGCCATTCGATAAGGAGGGATAGATATAGGCTTGGTGTCTGGTAGCACATCGATAGCAAAATCAATCTCTCTTTCCGGAGGAAGGCCTGGGAGTTCATCTGGAAATACATCCGAAAATTCATTTACTCACGGAAGGATTGAAAGAGTCGGTGGCTTGGCTTCGTTGTTGTGAACTCGGACTAGGTGATAAATATTAATATAGCCTTTCGCGATCATCTTCCCCACCTTAAGGTAGAAATAAACCTACCTCTTGAGACGCCGTATTACCTTTCCATTCGAGCACGGGTTCTCCCGGGGAATTAGAATCGAACTATTTTCATTACCCGCAAATCGACTTTAGCATAATAAAAGGCTAACCAATCCATGCCCATAATCACATCAAAATCTAATATTTCTAACTCCACAAATCAACTTTAGTCTGACGATCACATACCACAATCAAACAATTCTTGTATACTTGTCTAGCTATTACTGGATCACCAACGAGGTAGATAACTCAAAGGGTTTAATTGGCTCGGGTTTCACCCTAATAAACTAGCAATATAAGGAGTAATATAAGGCAACATAGAACACTGATCAATCGATGCGTATACGTGCGCCCAGAGAATATGGATAGTATAAACACCCACATCCGGGGAGGGACTCCGGATGCCCGACATCCGGCTAAAGCATAAATACGGGGTGAGTGCCACTGAAGCTGGAGGACGCTCCCCCTGCCTACCACGACTTGCTAGAATCTAGGGGTAACAACCAGGTACAGACGAAGAAGAACCATTGCTGTATCTGTCGGTGAACCCTAACTCTACCACTCATCGATGGACAATCTCGCATGGCCCAGCACGACCACGAGCATAGCAAGCATGCGAACCTCGGCGACAACGGCCGAGAAATAAATCTGTGCGCGTTGTATCGCGGCCCGGTGGTCTCCCGTGGCTGGGGTCGCCTCCCAGGCGAGGGCTGAGACTCTTGAACTCTGACCCGGACCAGAATAAATAGGACTATCAAATCTTTTGCTCACAAATCGAGGAGGTGCACTCGTTGTGGATTGGCCCAAATATCTGGAATACTATTGCCGACGACCTAATATACTCGCCTACGCCGCAGGCGGATGCGGCCTCTTTCTTGCCTCTTTCTGTCGATGTCAACTCGCCCCCTGCGAGTACAGCTTTGCTCTTTAAGAATTTTGCATGAGCCGGAATACGGGAGATGTCCATCCCTTACCGGAGGTGGAAAGCTATCAAGCAATCTTTGAACAAATGTGGCCCCCGAGCCACTCCTACAAATTTATGCACTCTATCTCATGTCATCCGCATGGTCGGAAGCGTATCTAGCTAATGAATTAAAATTGAAGGCTATGCTCCCGAAACCTTCATGTTCATAGCTTCAAATTCAAGAATTTATCGGCCCTCGAGCCCGATGAACCTCGGGTTACGCAAATAGTGGCGGATAACGGCATCTACGAATTCTTGCCAAACTAGGGATG
>NC_081351.1:6587300-6671829 GCF_029784015.1 Lycium ferocissimum
ATTAGCTACGCTTATTCGTCCAAGCTCGTAAGCCTACACTTAAAAGGATTCACACTAACGTTAGACTCTTTATTGCACACTTGTTCCAAATTTCAAATCAAACTATTCTATATTCTGCCGAAAATCGGGCAGCATCTCCCCTGTTTATATGCCTAGCCCAAAATTACAATTCAGCAACCAATCAACAACAACAATAATACCAACATCAACAACACTATTATTCATACCAACATATTCCATAAACATCCCACACGGCGTTTTTCAACATACAACAACAATATGCACTTTCTTCCATTCCAATCAAGGAGTATAATCTCATCAACATGCCAACAATGTTAGATACCATTTTTGTATGCATAAATCAGTCCATCCACACGGCCACAACAGGTTCAAAACAGCCCATAAACACAACAACTACATTACAACACTCTATGACCTTTTCTCCATAACCAGTTTCATTTTTAAGGCTTGCTAGACCTTTAAATAAACTCAACATAAAAGATGGGATAAATAACATACCTTATACTTAAAAAAAAACTCAGCCACATCAACCTTTTCCAACACCAAGCTTAAGTAGAAGCAAGAACAATCACCTTTCACGGACTAGTTTGGCGTAATCTTGTCAAATTCTTGATTTATCGGACTATAATGCTTGGGGAGGTGTAGAGAATTTTCTAGGACCCTTTGGAATGTTATTATGCTGAAAAAACAGGGTTGATGGGGTATTTATACCCCTCCTAGGTCGGTTTCACCGACCTTCTCACGTGGGGCCCGCGGAGCCATTTGGCAGCTTAGGGTCTTGCTCTTAAAATGGCCATAACTCTTGATTCCGACATCGTGTGAGGGACCACAACCTATGGTTGGAAAGCTCTTTCAATTATATACAACTTTTATTCTTGGTGGTTTTCCAAATTCCAAACTTATAATGCCATTTTTCCCCTCAAAGTCAAATGATCCGAAAACGTTTCCTTAAATCGTCCTTTTGGAGGGCTTATGTCCATATTTGGCTTATGGGTCCTTCGTAAGACTTTCTCAACTTTCCATGTACTACTTGTATCACTTATAATATATCCTTTACAAAATCCCGACATGTGGGCCCCACCTTAACTCATGGTTTCGAGGGCTATCATCGAGTGATCATGTTAACCGATTTACTCCATACACTCTCCAAATGTCATATATATGTTCTTATGCTCAGATAACATAATCTTCATCCATAATCCTTGTGTAACTCTGCTCTTCCCTGAGCTCATACTAAGCCGTCCACAATCTTGATAACGCGAAATTTTCCAAGGTGTAACATAGAAGCAGTGGCTTTACCTAATAATAAAGCCAAGAGTGTCATGGGGTTGTTAAATAAAAACACATTTACTCGATTTGGTACCCCGAGGGCGATAATCAGTGATGCTGGTTCTCACTTTTGCAATAGAGCCTTCATGGGGTTGATGGAGAAGTATGGTGTAAAACATAGGGTGGAAACTCCTTATCACCCTCAGACAAGTGGGCAAGTCGAAGTCTCAAATAGGAAATCAAGAGTATTTTGGCCAAGACGGTCAATGCTAAGAGAACTTACTGGTCCAGAAATCTTGATGATGCTCTATTGGCTTACTGGACTACGTACAAGACCCCAATTGGGACTTCGCCTTTAAACTAGTTTTTGGAAAATCTTGCCACCAGCCCATTGAATTGGAGCACAAGGCCATGTGGGCATTGAAGAAGCTAAACATAGATTGGGAAGAAGCAACTAAGCTCCAGTTGTTTTAACTTAATGAGATGGATGAGTTTCGTTATCAGACTTATAAAAGTGCAGCATTGTATAAAGGGAGGATGAAGAAGCATCATGATAAGAAAATCCTCAAGCGAGACTTCCAAAAAGGGTGACCCTATCTTGCTATATAATTCTAGACTGAAGCTGCTACCGGACAGGTTCAAATCAAAGTGGTCTGGTTCTTTCGAGGTGGTAAGTGCTTCGTCCCATGGGGCGATTGAATTGAAGCTTGGAGATGGAATTAGAAAATTTAAGGTGAAAAAGCAGAGGGTGAAGCACTGCCATGGTTGCATTGATGGTTATAGGATCGTGGATCGGTATAGATTGAAGCATGACTATACTCCTGACCCGGAGTAAAAACGGGTAGCACTGTCGTGCCGCAACGTTAAATCAAGCGCTTCTTGGGAGGAAACCCAAGTTTACTTCGCTATTATTTTTTATTTTTGTAGCTTAGATAGGGTCTATATGGGGTAACGTTTGTTTTGGTGTAGGATGAAAAGTGCAGAAAAATGGAGGAAACTAGACTTATACGGTCCGTATAATACTGTATGGGCCGTATAACCCATTTGTGAAAGGTAAGATAATTAGCAAGGTCACTGTTTTTAGTACATCATTCAATACAATCACTTTCACAAACTGTGTAATTTTACACGGACCATATAAGTCATCGTATAAAATGATGTAACTAAGACAGTAGGAAGCCTAAGAAATTGAAGTTATACAGACCGTATAACTTTACACGGCTCTTATAACTTCTAAAAAAAAAAATTCGAGCACAAGGGTTTAAATAACCCATAAATCGTGCCTCCCACATTCTTTCCCACCTCCTCCACTATTAACTTCCATTCAATACCAAAACCCACAACTCCCTATATAAATCATCAACCCTTGCCGAAATTCCCCGTTTAACCTAAAGTCAAATCATCAATTCACTCGAAAGAGAGTGTTAGAAGTGTTGTGTTATAGCCGTGTTTTGTACGTTTGAAAGTTGGAAAGGGCGAGACTATTTTCAACAATTATTTTAAGGTGCAAGTCGTTGTAACAATTATTTATGACTATTATTAGTATGGAGATATTGTGAGAAGTTAAGGGCAAAAAGAGAAATTGCAAAAATGGTCAATGGAAATAATGTGGAAGGCTAGGGGCGAAATGGTAATATTGAGGAAAGTCGAGGGGCAAAATGGGAATTTTACAAAAGGGTTCATGAACATTCCAAAAGGGGGCCATATTGGCCATGTGACCAAAACAAAAAAAAAAAAAAAGGAAAGAAAAGATGACAAAAATAAGTCATCTTTGCCATAAAGTTTAAGAAAATTCTAGAGAAATTTGGAAAAAGGGCATGTGCCCCTCACATGAGTTGCAAGATATATATATATATATATATATATATATATATATATATATATATATATATATATATATATAAGGGAGAAGACTTCACATTTGTTCAAGAAAAATTTGGAGAAAGAAAACAAAAAAAAGAGAGAAAAACAAAGGGGAGGCCTATTCGGCCAACCCCATAGAAATTTGGCTATGGGAAATCTTGTCCAAAAAAATTATTTCTTCATGTATTTCTACTAATGCAAGGGACTCTCTTCAACATGGCGAAATTATTTCGGAAGGCAAGGAAACAACATTCTAGCCAAGTGAAGGAAGTTTTGGGAAAAGGTAAGAATTTAATGTTCTTATTATGTTATGAAAGATTATATATGTTGTGGAATGTAGGAGATGAATGAAAAGTCATGGAATATGGAAGTTGGCATGTGTGTTGTATATATGGATGTGTGGCCGTGTGCATGGATGGTTTGTATAGGGTAATGATTCAATTGATTTTATGTAGTATTTTGATTGTTGTTGATCTACATTGGATGATTTGATGTGTTGTAGAGTGAAGGGTGATGGAATACATGGCCGTGTGTGTGTGTATGTTGTAAAGATGATGGATACTTTTATATTATGTTAAGTTGTGGTTATGTAATTTGTGATGGAAATGGAAATTATGATAACTTAAATTGATGTTGGAATTGTATGGGCTGATTTGGATGATGAATATAATGCTAGTGTCGTTTCTCTAATATGAGTATAATGATGAATGTGTGTATTGAATTGAAGTTTGAATGGAAGCAAGAAATGCGTTAAATATTGTTCTAGGAAATTGAGAAGTTTGACAAAGGTTGTCTTTATTGGGTTGGATTATTGTGAGTAATTATTGGTATTGTCATTGTTGATAGTTTGTTGGCCGAGTCTCATTCTCGGATTTTTTGTGAAATTGGCCGAGATAGAACTCGGGATGGCGTATTTACAGGGAAATGCTTGCCGAAATTTTGGTAGACAAATAGTGAATTAAAGATTTGAATTCTAAAAGTCTTACTATTGACAATTGGTAAACATGACCATTTGTAGATTTTGGGCGAAACGGGATTTGAATTTGGAGTAGCGTAAGCGACGGAAAAGGTATGTAAGGCTTACCCTTTCTTTCTCTTGGCATGTCCTAGATGTGATAGGCTATGATTTGAGCCTCGGGGATGACTCTACTCTTAGAAATCCGAGCTTATATTTATCCCTTTTTCATTCAAAAGTAGAATTGAACTAAATAACTTACGCTTTATTGTAAAGAAATGTTCAAACGTCCGTAACTTTTGAAAATGAAAGCGGAATGCCTTGAAATCTTCGAGGATGATCCAATGGCACATAATGACCACGTTTTTATGTTCGTTACCCGACTTGACCCGAGGTGGGCCCACGTCCCCGAGGATTTAATTGTATTGTTCTATTTGCCTTATTTCCGTAAGATAATTAAGGAAACCTTTGACTATTTTTCCGAATTTGATATAAGTGTACGGTAACTCGTATATGAGCATTCGGTTCGACTATTTCGATATAAATGCTTCGGTACGAATGATCTGATTTAAATATTTTGATATAAGCATTCCGATGTAAATAGTCTGATATAAGTATTCCGATATAAGTATTCAAAAAAATAAATATTCTGATATATATGTGTTCTGACATAGGTATTCTGATCTAAGTATTTTGGTGTAAGCATTCTGATATGATAACTCCGATATGAGTACTCCGGTATGAGTGTCCGATATAAGTATTCTGCTATGTGTATTCGGATATGAGTCGTCTGATCCGAGTATTCTAATATGAGTATGCTCTATAAGCCTTAATGTTCTTCACGTACGATCTCGGATCGCTTAAAAGTCCGAAGAGGTTTTCGTATTTCAAATGCTCATAACTTCCCGATATTAATTTGGAAAAACCGAAATTCGTTTCGAGCTCTTCGAATGTCGGTAAGTGTACGTATTCATCGAGTCCGGATTTATGTGCATATGGTTTCTCACGACTCGCTCGTGCAAGGCTCAATGTATATGTTCACCGCGTCCGGGCCGGGATCTATTATCGTGCGCATGCCGCGTATATGTATCCGTTCACCGCGTCCCGGGCCGGGTTACGTTATCGTGCGTGTTCCATTTGCATTGTTCACCGCGTCCCTCATAGGCGGGCCGGGCTCGTTTATGTATGTGATATGATGATCGATGATATGGGGACGGTGGCGGGGATGGCATATGATCCGTACGTTCACCGCGTCCCGTACTAGAGGGCGGGTTACGTACCGCGTCCCCTCGGCGGAGGGCCGGGATGCGTTATCGCATATGCTTATGATAATATATGATCCGTTATGCATAATGTGGTCCGAAAATAAGCATTTTGATATTCGGACAAGGTCCGTATTTTTTTTTTTTTTTGTACTTCGACTCGATGACGATTTTGTAAGTCGACTTCGCATCTACGATTTGGATAAGGCTCGCCTATTATGCCTCCATACTTCGATTTTGATTACGAATCGTCGATATATTTACGTACGTACGGCTCGTTCACGGATGCGTGTCGGTGTACTTCGTACGTCCGACTCGATTTACGTAAAAACGGTCCGTACGTCGACTCGTATATACGCTCTATACGTACGCCTACGTCCGATATATGACATCATCTTAGCATTCTGTACGTTCGATATTTCGTCCGATATATGACCTCGTCTGAGCATTATGTACGTTCTGCACTCCGTCTGACGTGTGACATCACTGGTACGCTCTGTATTTTCTCGCACCTCTTCGGACACGCGATCCGTAATTGTAAAATAAGCATTTTAGTACTCGGTCGACTTACTTACCTTCTGTACTCCTGCTGGTATACGGTACAGGTATGTCTTGTTTGTGTCCGAGAAATAGGTGTCTGGCATTTTGACTAATGTACTTATCTTTTAGTCCTGTATGTTTCTGTTATGGTTCTGTTTTCTGTATTGCATGCCTTACATGCTCAGTACATTTTCCGTACTGACCCCCTGTCTTCGGGGGTTGCGTTTCATGCCACGCGGTACTCCCGGATATTTGAAGTTATTGTAGAAGGTGTTCGGCGAGAGATGGCAAGCTCCATTCTCTCGGAGGGTCGCCAAGTCGAGTTTGTTTGTTATGATTTTCGGATGTATGTTAGAGACTTTGCGACGGCGTCGTGGGTGTTGGTTGTCGGTACGTAAGCGGCTTCGTACCGATATGTCGGTCCGTGTTATGCATTGAATTTTGTATGATTATAAATTTGTTCGATTTGAAGGCTACGAGAAAGAATATTTCGAAAAATTTTGCTATGTATTTTATCCTATTTGATTTAAAAAGTTTGGAGTGATTTTGTATGCAGTAAGAGTCTGAGGGTTCGCTCGGCCCTAGGTAAGGGTCGGGTGCCCATCACACCCTAATAAGGTTAGGGTGTGACAAAGTGGTATCAGAGCGAGGTCTGTCCGTGGGGTTGTCGCAAAGTCGTGTCCGGTAGAGTCCGTTTATGGTGTGAAGCGCGCCACATTTATAAACGAGGAGGCTACGGTGGCATCTAGGGATTGTTGACCTTCTTTTCGTCATAGATCGTGCGATAGAGCCAAGTCATAAGAAAATGAAATCCCATATGTAAGCCTTACATACGACGGAAGGAGGTAAATGGCGACATGGAAAGGCCATAAGAGTAAGCCCGGATATATTTGTTCGTTACTTGAAACAGAAAGTTTTGGATTGCCGGGATGTGATGTATAGTCGTATGCGCCGTAAGATATTGTGGTACCTTTGCGTACGATTTCAAATGATAAGAATTGGTAAAGGTAGTATGGAAGACCAAAAAGGGTAAAATAGTAAATGTACAAGAAAGGACGTGCTACGAGCATGTGTCGGAATCTGTGAAACTTTGACTGGCTCCAGATTATGTAGTAAGGGACATACGAGGAAGTGAACGCGATTATATCAGCATTAAGGCACCGAACCCCACCAAAATTTTGAGGTTAAGCGTGCTAAGGTGGGAGGATGGGTGACCCCCCTGGGAAGTATGCAAGAAATTCCAAAGATTTAGCTGTAAGAGACAAATGAAAGACTGGAATGGCTTGAGTGAAATTAGAATATACAAGATGGTTGGAAACCATAAGAGGCCACGTAGCACGCGACAGGCCAGATTAGAGAAGAGACAGAAAGTACGTCACGGCTTTGGAATTTGGATAGGCTTGAATAGTGTCTGGAAGTATTTTGTGGGTTAGTTGATACTAATTATATGTGTATATGTATATGAACATGTATGATATCTCATATGTGGAGGTATCGACAGAAAGTGAAGGGAAAACTTATGGTAAGAAATTTTGCTATGTTGTGCACGGACTTGAAGAGAAGAACTGTTGGCACATAAGGAACCCCCTTAAGAGGGGGGGGGGGAGACCATATTATATTAGACCAAAAGGGGATTACCATATTCTTAAGTATCAGAAAGGAAACCTATGACATAAAATAAGGATTCGTGTAAAGGCTGAGGAGAATAAGGTAAAGGATAAGGAATAGATATAAAAGGAAGGGCAACCACAAAGGAACCCCCTCCCGAAGTGCTACAAGGCTCCATAAGGTCAGTTGAACATTCGGGGACGAATGTTCTAAAGGGGGGGAGGATGTTATAGCCCGCGTTTTGTACGTTTGGAAATTCTAAAGTCGTCGTGGAAAGTTAAGGGCGAGACTATTTTCAACAATTATTTTAAGGTGCAAGTCGTTGTAACAATTATTTATGACTATTATTAGTATGGAGATATTGTGAGAAGTTAAGGGCAAAAAGAGAAATTGCAAAAATGGTCAATGGAAATAATGTGGAAGGCTAGGGGCGAAATGGTAATATTGAGGAAAGTCGAGGGGCAAAATGGAAATTTTACAAAAGGGTTCATGAACATTCCAAAAGGGGGCCATATTGGCCATGTGACCAAAACAAAAAAATAAAAATAAAAAAGGAAAGAAAAGATGACAAAAATAAGTCATCTTTGCCATAAAGTTTAAGAAAATTCTAGAGAAATTTGGAAAAAGGGCATGTGCAAGATATATATATATATATATATATATATATATATATATATATATATATATATATATATATATATATATATAAGGGAGAAGACTTCACATTTGTTCAAGAAAAATTTGGAGAAAGAAAACAAAAGAGAGAAAACAAGGGGAGGCCATTCGGCCAACCCCATAGAAATTTGGCTATGGGAAATCTTGTTTAAAAAAATTTATTTCTTCATGTATTTCTACTAATTCAAGGTCCTCTACAACGTGGCGAAATTGTTTTGGAACAAGATAACGTTCGTTTCGCCGTTTTCGCATTCTAGCCAAGTGAAGAAAGTTGAAGGAAAAAGGTAAGATTTAATTCCCTTTTGTATGTTATGAAAGCTTTGTTTATGTTGTGGAATGTAGGAAAGGATAAAACTCATGAGAATATGGAAGTTGGCATGGTATTTGTATATATGCATGTGTGGCCGTGTGTATGTGTAGTTAGTATAAGTAAGATGAGTTGATTTTATGTAATATTCTAGTTGTGGTTGTTATGAACTCTACATTGGAAATGAAAGCTCGATGATTTTGGGTTGAAGTGGTGATGTTGAACATGGGGCCGTGTGTGTGTGTTATGTGTAAAGATGATGGAACAACTTTTATATAGTATGTTAATTGATGTGGTTATGTAATTTGTGATGGAAATGGAAATTTGATAACTTAAATTGATGTTGGAATTGTTATGGGCTGATTTGGAAGATGAATATAATGCTAGTGTCGTTTAATATTTATGAGTATAATGTTGCTAATGTGTGTATTGTTTGAAGTTATGAATTTGGAAGCAAGAAATGCGTTAAATATTGTTCTAGGAAAGTTGAGAAGTTTCGGGTGGCTTAGTATGTGGGTTGGATTATTGTGAGTAATTGTTGGTATTGTCGTTGTTGATTTGTTGGCCGAGTTCCATTCTCGGATTTTCTGTGGTATTGTTGGCCGAGATAGAATCTCGGGGATGGTGAATTTGCAGGGGAAATGCTGCCCAGATTTCTGTAGACAAATAGTGAATTAAAGATTTGAATTCTAAAAGTCTTACTATTGACAATTGGTAAACATGACCATTTGTAGATTTTGGGCGAAACGGGATCTGAATTTGGAGAAGCGTAAGGCGCGGAAAAGGTATGTAAGGCTTACCCTTTCTTTCTCTTGGCATGTCCTAGATGTGATAGGCTATGATTTGAGCCTCGGGGATGACTCTACTCTTAGAAATCCGAGCTTATATTTATCCCTTTTTCATTCAAAAGTAGAATTGAACTAAATAACTTACGCTTTATTGTAAAGAAATGTTCAAACGTCCGTAACTTTTGAAAATGAAAGCGGAATGCCTTGAAATCTTCGAGGATGATCCAATGGCACATAATGACCACGTTTTTATGTTCGTTACCCGACTTGACCCGAGGTGGGCCCACAGTCCCTGAGATTTAGTTGTATTGTTCTATTTGCCTTATTTCCGTAAGATAATTAAGGAAACCTTTGACTATTTTTCCGAATTTGATATAAGTGTCTGGTAACTCGATATGAGCATTCGGTTCGACTATTCCGATATAAATGCTTCGGTACGAATGATCGATTTAAATATTTTGATATAAGCATTCCGATGTAAATACTTTGATATAAGTATTCTGATATAAGTATTCAAAAATAAATATTCGATATATATGTGTTCGACATAGGTATTCTGATCTAAGTATTTTGGTGTAAGCATTCTGATATGATAACTCCGATATGAGTACTCCGGTATGAGTGTCCGATATAAGTATTCTGCTATGTGTATTCGGATATGAGTCGTCTGACCCGAGTATTCGAATATGAGTATGCTCTATAAGCCTTAATGTTCTCCACGTACGATCTCGGATCGCTTAAAAAGTCCGAAGAGGTTTCTGTATTTCAAACGCTCACAACTTCCCGATATTAATTTGGAAGAACCCGAAATTTTTCGAGCCTTCGAATGTCGGAAAGTGTACGTATTCATCGAGTCTGGATTTATGTGTATATGGTTTCTCACTACTCTGCTCGTGCAAGGCTCAATGTATATGTTCACTGCGTCCCGGGCCAGGATCTGTTATCGTGCGCATGCCTCTGTATATGTATCTGTTCACTGCGTCCCGGGCCAGGTTCTGTTATCGTGCGTGTTCCACTGCATTGTTCACCGCGTCCCTCATAGGCGGGCCGGGCTCTGTTTATGTATGTGATATGATGATCTGATGATATGGGGACGGTGGCCAGGATGGCATATGATCTGTCTGTTCACCGCGTCCCGTACTAGAGGCCGGGTTCGTTACCGCGTCCCTCACTGGAGGGCGGGATCTCGTTATCGCATATGCTTATGATAATATATGATCTGTTATGCATAATCTGTGGTCTGAAAATAAGCATTTTGATATTCTGGACAAGGTCTGCATTTTTTTTGTACTTCTGACTCTGATGACGATTTTGTAAGTCAGACTTCTGCATCTCTGATTTGGATAAGGCTCTGCCTATTATGCCTCCATACTTCTGATTTTGATTACGAATCTGTCTGATATATTTCTGTACGTCTGGCTCTGTTCACGGATCTGTACGTCACGGTGTACTTCGTACGTCCGACTCGATTACGAATCGGTCCGGTCCGTACGATTACGTACGTCCGACACGACTCTGATTACGGGTCTGTTCGATATAGCTCTGTACGTCTACGTCCGATATATGACATCATCTTAGCATTCTGTACGTTCGATATTTCGTCCGATATATGACCTCGTCTGAGCATTATGTACGTTCTGCACTCCGTCTGACGTGTGACATCACCGGTACGCTCTGTATTTTCCGCACCTCTTCGGACATGCGATCCGTAATTGTAAAATAAGCATTTTAGTACTACGGTCGACTTACTTACCTTCTCGTACTCCTTTGGTATATGGTACAGGTATGTCGGTTTTGTGTCGAAAATAGGCGTCGGCATTTTGACTAATGTACTTATCTTTTAGTCGTATGTTTCGGTTATGGTTCTTTTTTTACGTATTGCATGCCTTACATGCTCAGTACATTTTTCGTACTGACCCCCTGTCTTCGGGGGCTGCGTTTCATGCCACGCAGGTACTCCCAGATGAGCTGAAGTTATTGTAGAAGGTGTTCCGGCAGAGATGGCAAGCTCCATTCTCTCGGAGGGCTGCCAAGTCAGAGTTTGTTTGTTATGATTTTCGGATGTATGTTAGAGACTTTGCAGACAGCGTCGTGGGTGTTGGTTGTCGGTCTGTAAGCGGCTTCGTCAGCCGATATGTCGGTCCGTGTTATGCATTGAATTTTGTATGATTATAAATTTGTTCGATTTGAAGGCTACGAGAAAGAATATTTCGAAAAAATTTTGCTATGTATTTTATCCTATTTGATTTAAAAGTTTGGCAGTGATTTTGTATGCAAGAAGAGTCCGAGGGTTGAGAAATCAACATCCTAATGGGTTGGAGGGCATTTAAATTGACAGGTTCGAATTTTGGATTCCAATAATGTTATGCCCACCAAAATTGCTCAAATTTAATACTAATGAACTGTCAAGAGTGAATATTTGGTGAAGGCTGAGTAACCTAACCCTTGTAGAAATTGAAACCATGGAACATATGTGTGTGTGATAGTTGCACTGTTACTAAATCAAAATTGTACAAAAAGTTCGAAATTGGGGTCGTAAAAGTATACAACCTAAAATACGAATCGTATAAAGTTATACGAACCATATTCTAGGTCGTATAAAGTTGGCTAGACGAAACGGGTTCTATTTTATGAGTATATGATTTTATACGAACCGTATAATTTGATACGAACCGTGAATATAGCTTGTACTTTAAGAGGGAACCTCTGTTGGTTCTGTTTCATGTAGCAATCATTATCTATGGACCATATAATTTTATACAGTCCGTGAAAAACTTATACAACCACCTGAAAAAAATCCAAAGAGAGTTTATGTTTTTTGTTTTACTTTAATTTCTAAGACCCGTTACTAACAAAAAATCTTTTGCAAACATGGTCTAAAAACATGGTGTCAAAAGGGGTGCTATGCCCCAGCTGGTAGGGGCTGAGGCTGAGCCCAAGACGAACCAGAGATAGATCATCGCCTGAGAAATGAGACCTTTGATGATGAGGTCATACCGAAAAACAAGGTTCGGGGGGCTACAAAACCTTCACTCGAGCCTATGACTCCTTCCACCTCTGCACACTCTGAAGAGGGCGAAGGAGAGTCTTCGAAAGCTGGGTCTGCGGGCAGCGGGTCTGCGTCAGGAGAGCCCTCGGTGAGTGAGAGAGGTACAAATGAGAGCGGCTCATCTGAACCTACAGATACCCTGGCTCCAAATTCTAAGTCTTCCTCAGAGTCAATTCAAGGCAAACACAGCTTGATTTTGAGGAGTAAAGCACTACCAGAGGATGCATTGCGGTTCGAGGTTGAAGGGTCCAAAAAGCTGTGAGAGGATGGTATTTCTCTCACCAAGCCAGGGGGGAAGCCGACAAGGAGTATATGGAAGAGCGACGACTCGTGTTTGAGGGTCTCGAGGCATATCCCAACACTGTCAAGACCCTCCGATTCTATAGGGTGGGGGTGTTCGCTGAGTCTGCTAGAGAGTATTGCCCAGTCATTGTGCAGGAATTCTATGCTAACTATGGGGCTGAGTTGTTGAAAATGAAGAAGCCCAGCCAAATGAATCCTCAGCTCCTGATGCTTACTGAAATCAAAGTGAGGAATGTAAAAGTAGACATCTCTGCCGCTGCTATCAACAAAATCTATTTTGGGGATGATTTTTGGGCGCCAGAAAATGAGAAAGAGTATTTAGACAAATTAGAGCGCCGAAATCATAGGACGGTGATTAGATGGGCAGCTGCAGTACTTGCCCATCTAGAGGTAGAATGGGCGAGTAGTCCCAACCCGAAGATAGTTAAGGATACACACAATAGGAAGGCCCAATTCGGATGGCACCTGATGAGATATAGACTTCTTGTGACACAGAATGAAAACACCATCATGGTTGCCCAGGCGATAGCTTTTGCCTTAATGATGACTCGATATCCGGTGAATGTGGGGCGACTGATAGCTAATGAGATTCGACTGAGAGCACCCCAGTCTCAGACCTCATTTGTAACACCCCGTAAATCCGAGTTAGGTGTGAATGTGTAAAAATCTAGTGTTAACAAGATATTATATCTACACAAATCCAGTCTTGATGAATTCGGGTGGAAGATGGTTGTTTTGAAGTCAAACCAACAATTGAAGTTCTTAAGGGCTCTTAACTTCGCCTAAGTTTTGGTAGGTCTACGTTTTGGGTGACTTACATGAACATGTGTTGCGAATTTGGAAAAACTTCCTTCATAAAAGTTGTAGATATTTGAAATAGATTTTCAACGGTAGTTTCACGACCCAACCCCGTAGGCCGTGACTAGTGCCCGAGTTGGGCACCCAAACATAATCATTAGTCCGAATCATATACAGATAGCTTATACGGACGCAAATATCAAACACTGTCTCAGATTATATCAAACTGTCGCAAACACATCTCAAACACAACCGTATATATATCGAAAGCGAAGAGGCTATCAAATGGCGCAACGGCCCAAAACATATACAAATGCAAGCCGACGAGGGCCACGGCGAATGGGATTGCCCGGAACATATAACATACAAACACTATTTATCGAAATGGGCATAACCCACATACATGTCCACAGACCTCTAAACAGACGAACAGAATCATATGACGGGACAGGGCCCCGCCGTACCCCTGAACAAATATATACATATGCAACGGACGAGCGTATACCAAAGTGTAGGCTCCAGAACAAAGGGAGCACTCCAAACAGCAGAAATGGGTGTCCTAGACTGGCGGATCACCAAACTGTGCGTCTGCACACGGGCATGAAACGACCCCGAAGAAAGGGTCGGTGCGAAATATGTCGAGTATGCAAACGAGAAAAATATAGTATACAAATACGAGTCATAATCGAAATAGAGTACGGAAAGTAAATGCATTTCCAAAATATCAAAATGTTTACTTTCAAAATACAAATCATGCATAGGGCACGGAAAAATATGGGTCGCCGTCGATGGCGCCATAACACGGCATAACACCAGAAAGTTTCAAATCTCCGTATCCCCGTCACACATTATAACACAGCATAACGCCATACACAGCATAACACCAAATATAAGCAAATCAAATTCTTTCAAAAGTCGTCAGGATTACAAAAAGAAGAGTCGCGGGACCCACGGACGGGTGTTGACCCGAGCCGGGCCCGCCTATGAAAAACATAGTCATCATACATCATACAACCACCTACGAGCATATCGAGGCAATCCGAGCCTTTCCGTGAATGATACGGGCGTTCGTAGTTACGGAATTCTTTAAAGACAACTTTTTATGCAACATTTGAAAACATTTGAAAATCAAATATTCCGAAGACATAAAGGCCCATATTTCATCATATCAAACAACGAATTCCAAGAAACTAATAAGAGTCATAAACATGCCCGGATTGCGAGAATCGAATTTCCTCGAGGCTCGTGTCATAGCCTATTTGAAACTAAGGCATGCCAAAAGAAGAAAGGATTGAGCTTTACATACCTCAAACGCTCTCCAAGCTACTCCAAACTCAAGCTAATGTCAACCTACATCTCGGACTCCCCAAGATCTACACAACGTCATAATATGCCAAACATTAGCTATGGACGTTTAGGCATTTAATTCCAAATTAGCACTTAATTCTACAGAAATTTGGGCAGCATTTCCCCTGTAAATAGGCCAACCCCGAGAATTTAACTCGGCCCGAATCAACAACAACAACAACAACCAACCTAGCAACATTAATAATCAATCGAAAGGCAATACAAACATTAATAACTCTCTTTCCATCATTCAACAACTTTCAATATATTTAATTCAACGGCTTACCTTCAAGCCAACATCAACACTTATACATTCAAATACTAACCGAACCCATACCAATGACATCCAAAGACATTTCAAAGCAATTCATACAACATTTCAAACATCCCAAATAATACTCCAGCCACTACTAAAACAGTCCCCAACCCAAGAACACATCCATAACTCATCCTCACTTCCAAATCATGATTTTCATCTATTTTAGCATACTACAACATGCATACAACATTTATAACACATAAAAAATAATTAAATCTCACCTTTCTTCTTCAACTCCACAAATAGGCTAGGGTTTGCAATTGACACAATGAATGGTTGGATGACCCGAACAATACTTTCACGTTACTTGGGGACCTCAAATTAGTGGATTTGCATCAACGAAATAATTTTGGGATGGCTAGAATTGGACCTCAATATTTATGGTCTTGGCCGAGAGCCTCCTTTGGCTCTTCAACTTCTTGTCTTTTTTTTCTAAGTGTTGAGAATGGAGAAAGATGACTTAGTGATCATCTTTTAAGCTCTGAGTGAATCATACATGTGTCCCTTGGCCCACACATGTGTTGGACCAATTAAAATTGTCTACAAATTGTGTGGGCCAACTCCCACACCACACGGCCAAAGCAAGGAAAAAATGCATGATTTTCAACTTCCAATAATTCCAATTTTGGTCCCAAATTTTTCTAATTGTTCCATACCAACAAATACATGAGCAATTTAGGTCTCAAAAATGAAATCGAAGGTCAAAAGTCCCGACTTTGTATCCCGAAATGGTTTTGACCCTAACTTACCATAGTTAATCCGGATTGTTCCAATGTACAAAAATACGGGATATAACATCCTCCCCCCTTTAGAACATTCGTCCTCGAATGTTAGATTAACCTTACGGGGTCTTATAAGCGCTCGGGGGAGTTTCTTTTACAACCAACACAACAATTCATTGATCAAACAACATAGTCAAGTAAGGGATTAGATTACCTGTAGGCACTGGAAACAAGTGAGGATACTTCTTCTTCATATGCTCCTCAGCTTCCCAGGTTACTTCTTCCCGGTTATTATTCCGCCACAGCACTTTAACAGAAGCCACATCTTTGTTCCGCAACTTTCTTACCGACGATCAATATGGCTATAGTCGCTCCTCGTAAGATAGCTCCTCGCGTGACACGGATATCATCTACGGAAATATTACGGAAGGGTCACCAATACATTTACGAAGCATAGAGATGTGGAATACCGGGTGTACTGCTCCCAAATCAGCTGGCAAATCTAACTCATAGGCAACCTTGCCTATTTTACGAATAATCTGATAAGGCCCAATATATCTCGGGCTGAGCTTTCCTTTCTTGCCGAATCTCATAACACCTTTCATAGGTGACACTTTAAGGAATACCCAATCACCGATCTGAAACTCTAAATGTCGACGACGATTATGCGTATGATTTACTGCTCGACTACGAGCCGCTAACAACCGCTCCCGAATGAGTTTCACCTTATTCGCCTGGGCCGGATCACATACGGGCCAATCAACTCGGTCTCCCAATATCAAACCAACCGATCGGTGACCTACACTTCCTGCCACAAAGCCTCGTATGGTGCCATCGAATACGGGAGTGGTAGCTTCGTTATTAGGAAATTCAACAAGCGGCAAATGATCATCCCCGCTACCTCTGAAATCAATAACACGGCCCGCAACATATCTTCCAGCGTCGAATAGTGCTCTCGGCTTGTCCGTCGACCGAGGATGAAATGTCTTCGAGACTCACACCGTGTCCCCAATCTGCTCGAAACGATCTCGAGAAATTAGCTGTAAACTGGGCACCTATATCGGAGATAATAGATATGGGAACTCCATGAAGTCGCACAATCTCCTTAATATAAATCCTGGCATAATCCTCAGCTGAGTGGGTAGTCCTGACTGGGAGGAAATGGGCTGATTTTGTCAGCCGATCAACAATAACCCAAATGGAATCATACCTCCGTGGAGTGCGAGGTAAGCCTGTAATAAAGTCCATATTAATGATTTCCCACTTCCACGACGGTATCTCCATCTCCTGCAATAATCCACCGGGCTTCTGATGCTCGATCTTAACCTGCTGGCAATTCGGGCACTGAGCGACGAACTCTGCTATATCTCTTTTCATACCATCCCACCAATATAAGCATATGAGATCATGGTACATCTTCGTCGACCCCGGGTGAACAGAATAACGGGCATAATGTGCCTCGCCCATAACCTGTCGCCGCAGCCCTGCAACATCGGGTACACATAATCTGCCCCTGTGCAATAATGCTCCATCGGATGTAAGCTCGAACGGGGTCTTTTCCTTCTCAAGGGTTGTGTCTCTGTACTGTGCCAGAATAGGATCCTCATACTGACGCCGCTTAATCTCTTCTGTAATAGAGGATTCAGCAATACCTCGACCGTAAACTCCAATGTCTCCCGAGAATCGGCCAAGCGAACTCCAAGACTAGCCAACCGATGGATCTCGTGAACCATTTCTTTCTCTCGATGGCACGTCGCAGCCGCCCATAGACTTACGGCCGAGTGCGTCTGCACAACATTAGCTTTCCAGGATGGTAGAGAATATCAACATCATAATCTTTTAGCAACTCTAGCCACCTCCTCCGCCATGCAAGTTCGGCTCCTTCGTTTAAAGATGTCTTGAGGCTCTTATGATCTGTGTATAAATATCAACGTGAACACCATATAAATAATGTCTCCACATCTTCAAAGCATGAATCACCGCGGCTAGCTCCAAATCGTGAGTAGGATAATTTTTCTCGTGCTTTCTGAGCTGCCGAAAAGCATAAGCTATCACCCTGTCGTCTTTTGCATCAACACACACCCCCAAACCAATACCAGAGGCATCACAATAAATCACATAGCCGTCCGGTCCCTCGGGAAGAGTTAGGACTGGAACTGTAGTCAACTTCTCTTTCAGCAACTGGAAGCTACGCTCGCAAGCATCGTCCACCGGAACTTAGCTCCCTTCGAGTCGCCCTTGTAAAGGCGCCGAAATCGAAGCAAATTTCTCTACGAATCTCACGTAATAACCGGCCAACCCCGAAGCTACGCATCTCGGTCGGCGTCGTAGGTCTAGGCCGATTCTTTACGGCCTCAATCTTCCGGGTATCCACCCGGATGCCATCGCTCCAATAATATGTCCGTAAATGCCACCGAAGTCGCCTAATTCACACTTAGAAAATTTAACATATAATTTACGGTGCCGGAGCGTGCCAAGTACCGTCCTCAAATGATCCGCATGATCCGCTTCGATCGAGAATAAACCAGGATGTCATCAATGAACACAATCACGAACATGTCTAAGAACGGTATGAATACTCGATTCATCAGGTCCATAAATACCGTCGGGGGCATTTGTCGCCCCAAAAGACATCACTCCGAATTCATAGTGCCCATATCGGGTCCCGAATACCGCGTCTTAGGAATATCGCCCTCTTATACCCGTACCTCGATGATAGCCTCGACCGCAGTCTATCTTCGAGAAACACACGGCACCCCGCAACCGATCAAACAAATCATCAATCCCTGGGAGGGATATTTATTCTTGATGGTTACCTTATTCACCGCCGTAATCAATGCACATCCGTACCGATCCATCCTTCTTTATCACAAACAATACCGACGCTCCCCGTGGTGATGTCTGGCCTAATAAAGCCCTTCTCTAATAAATCTCTCGCCTGCTCTTTCAATTCCTTCAATTCTGCAGGTGCCATTCTGTACGGAGGAATAAAGATAGGCCGGGTATCTGACAACAAATCAATAGCGAACTCTACCTCCCGCTCGGGGGGAAGACCTGGAAGCTCATCTGGGAATACATCTAAGAATTCATTAACCACTGGGACTGACTGAAGAGTCGGTGCCTCTGCTTCTAAATCATGTACACGGACCAGATGATAAATATAGCCCTTTCTGATCATTTTTCTTGCCTTGAGGTATGAAATAAACTTACCCCTCGGCGATGCTGTATTACCTGCCCACTCTATAACTGGTTCCCCTGGAAATTGGAAACGGACTATCTTCTTTTGACAATCAACATTAGCATAACAAGAAGCTAGCCAATTCATACCCATAATCACGTCGAACTCGATCATATCTAACTCTACCGCATCCGCCTTAGTGTACGACTACGTATAATTACCGAACAATCTCTATAAACCTGGCTGGCTATAACAGAATCCCCTACCGGTGTAGCTACCTCAAAAGGCTCTATCGGTTCAGATTCTATCCCAATTTTATTAGCAACAAGGGGTGAAATATATGATAAAGTAGAACCAGGATCAATCAGTGCATACACATCTCGAGAGAAGACCAGTAATATACCTGTAACAACATTAGGCGACGCCTCCTGGTCCTGTCCCCGGCCAATGCATATATGCGGTTCGAAGGACCGCTAGAACCAGAACCCACCACGTCCCTCTCGCCGCGGCCCGCTGATGCCGGAATACCTCGCCTCGCAGTGGCGCATAGCTACCGAGGACGAAGATGAACCACCGGCCGACTCGGGGACCGAGTCGCGCCGCTCCGCACCACCTCTAACCGACAATCTCCATCGATAGCCCCCGACGGCCACAAGTAAAGCACCACGGCGGGCACGAAAACACTCTCCAGGGTGCTGTCTCCCACAGCCGGGGAACACGCAGGTCCGGCGGTCTCATCCGACTACCGGGAGCCTCCGTCCAACCGCGAGCTCGAAAACCCGGGAGCCCGGCCCGCCCCCGAATATCCCGCGCCCTCCCGATCTCCGCCGGCAAACTGCGGGATGTGCCCCGTGCCGGGCCGGGGAGGATATATGCCTCCGTCCGCTGCCGCGGAGGCCGCCCGCCTAAAAATCCCTATCACCCGGGGCCGGATCCGGCCCTCTCGGGGCCGGCCCCCTATCATAAGCCCTATCGGCCGGCGCCCTCGCGTCGGTCCTCCATACCCCGTGGGCGCGGGCTCTGTATACGGGCAATACTCTACACGGCCGGGGCCGCCATCACCAAGCAAATGCCTATCAACCATGTACCGGTCTGGCCCCATCACATACCGATGCATCCGGCCGCTCATACCGCCTATATAAGCGACGCATATTCAGCCGAGTCAAACTCCAAACCGTACTCCCGGACGCTCCTGCCCCTCTGCTTTAACAGCAGGAATCTGTCTACTCTGGCTCGCCGTAGCTCCGGAGGCAGAAAATGGGCCAGAAAGGCTCTCGCAAGGGGCCCCTCGTCCCACATGGAGGGGCACCCTCACCTCTGGACAATACCCAGGACTCATACCAATTTGCGGCTACATCCCGCAACTGGTACGATGCCATCTCAACAGACTCGAGATCGGTCGCCTTAATCAACCGTAATGTACGCAGCATCTGTCTGATAAACTCATGAGGGTCCTCTGCGGGCTTCGACCCGAAAACTCGGTGGATTACATGTCGAAACTCACGGCCCCGGAACCGTCACGCCGAAGCCACCGATCACCCCCTACCCCCCGTCCTGCGGACCTTCCCCGCTACCAATCGAGTCAATAACCGGACCGCTCGCAAGGTCCCATCATCCCCTCGGCCGGGGGCCGGAGGCGTGTGTACCGGCGCGCGGGGAGCCGGCGGCAGAGCCACCGCCCGTCTTTGCGCCCGTGGTCGCTCCAAATCCCTCCGATAATCGGCGGCGTAGCAGAACCAGCCGTCGAGGCACAATATCTGGCTCAATCCGGGCACGAGCCCCAGTAGTCATCCGGGGCCCCCGGTCTCACCTACCGCCGTAGACTTGCCCTTCGGGGCCGTGGCCTTCTGGGAGGCATCGCTGAAAACATAACATTTCGTCAGAGAAAGGTCATCCTGATAACACAGCTCTATCGCACGATCTAAGATCAGAAGGAAAGATAACATCCTAAATGTCCTGTAGCCTCCTATTTATAGATGTGGTGCACAACACACCGATAAACAAGACTCTACTAGACACGGTCTGTAGACATTCCGAGGACGAACTGCTCTGATACCACTTCTGTCATGACCCAACCCCGTAGGCCGTGACTAGTGCCCGAGCTGGGCACCCAAACACAATCATTAGTCCGAATCATATACAGATAGCTTATACGGACGCAAATATCAAACACTGTCTCAGATTATATCAAACTGTCGCAAACACATCTCAAACACAACCGTATATATATCGAAAGCCGGCAAGGCTATCAAATGGCGCAACGGCCCAAAACATATACAAATGCAAGCCGACGAGGCTGCCACGGCGAACGGGATCGCCCGAACATATAACATACAAACACAACCGTATTGCAGAATGGGCATAACCCACATACATGTCCATGGACTTAAATAGACGAACAGAATCATATGACGGGACAGGGCCCCGCCATACCCCTGAACAAATATATGCATATGCAACGGACGAGCGTATACCAAAGTGTAGGCTCCAGAACAAATGGAGCACTCCAAACAGCAGAAATGGGTGTCTGGGCCATGGATCACCAAGCGTGCGTCCGTACCGCGGGCATGAAACGCGCTCCCCGAAGAAAGGGGGTCGCACGAAATATGTACTTAGTATGCAAAGCGAGAAAATATAGTATACAAATCGAGTCATAATCGAAATAGAGGTACGAAAGTAAATGCATTTCCAAAATATCAAAATGTTTACTTTCAAAATACAAATCATGCGGGGTATACGTAAAATATGGTCGCATCGCCCGTCGACGGCGCCATAACACGCATAACACCGTAAAAGTTTCAAATCTCCGTATCCCGTCACACATCATAACACAAGATAACGCCATACACAGCATAACACCAAATATAAGCGGAACCCGGCCCTCGAGCGAGGGACTTGGTGAACCATAAACACAGCATAACACCGGAGTATAACAAAGTGCGCACGACAACAGAACCGGCCCGGGACTCGGCGAAAGATATAACAGAATGCACGAACGGAGTCGTGAGTAACCATATGCATAAAATCATTATCATAGACTCAAATGATAAGTAAAATGACCATACTTAGAAATCGGAATAATAACCAAATCAAATTCTTTCAAAAGTCGTCAGGATTACAAAAAGAAGAGTCGCGGGACCCACGGACGGGTGTTGACCCGAGCCGGGCCTGCCTATGGAAAACATAGTCATCATACATCATACAACCACCTACGAGCATATCGAGGCAATCCGAGCCTTTCCGTGAAAGATACGGGCGTTCGTAGTTACGGAATTCTTTAAAGACAACTTTTTATGCAACATGTGAAAACATTTGAAAATCAAATATTCCGAAGACATAAAGGCCCATATTTCATCATATCAAACATACGAATTTCAAGAAATGAATAAGAGTCATAAACATGCTCGGATTGCGAGAATCGAATTTTCTCGAGGCTCGTGTCATAGCCTATTTGAAACTAAGGCATGCCAAAAAAAGAAAGGATTGAGCTTTACATACCTCAAACGCTCTCCAAGCTACTCCAAACTCAAGCTAATGTCAACCTACGTCTCGGACTCCCAAGATCTACATTAACGTTATAATATGCCAAACATTAGCTATGGATGTTTAGGCAATTAATTCCAAATTAGCACTTAATTCTGCTGCAAATTGAGTAAGATTTCCCCGTAAATAGGCCAACCCCGAGAATTTAACTGCCAAATCAACAACAACAAGCAACAACCAACCTAGCAACATTAATAATCAATCCGAAAGGCAATACAATATTAATAACTCTCCTTTCCATCATTCAACAACTTTCAATATATTTAATTCAACGGCTTACCTTCAAGCCAACATCCACGCCTTTTTTATACATTCAAATACTAACCCGAACCCATACCAACAACATCCAAAGACATTTCAAGCAATTCATACAACATTTCAAACATCCCAAATAATACTCCAACTCACCCGAAAACAGTCCCCAACCCAAGAACACATCCATAACTCATCCCTCACTTCCAAATCATGATTTTCATCCATTTTAGCATACTACAACATGCATACAACATTTATAACACATAAAACATAATTAAATCTCACCTTTCTTCTTCAACTCCACAAATAGGCTAGGGTTTGCAATTGACACAACGAATGGTTGGATGACCCGAACAACACTTCCACGTTACTTAGGGACCTCAAATTAGTGGATTTGCATCAACGAAATAATTTTGGGATGGCTAGAATTGGACCTCAATTTTTATGGTCTTGGCCGAGAGCCTCCTTTGGCTCTTCAACTTCTTGTCTTTTTTTTTTCTAAGTGTTGAGAATGGAGAAAGATGACTTAGTGATCATATTTTAAGCTCCTAGGTGAATCATACATGTGTCCCTTGGCCCACACATGTGTTGGACCAATTAAAATTGTCCACAAATTGTGTGGGCCAACTCCCACACCACACGGCCAAAGCAAGGAAAAATGCATGATTTTCAACTTCCAATAATTCCAATTTTGGTCCCAAATTTTTCTAATTGTTCCATACCAACAAATACGAGCAATTTAGGTCTCAAAATGAAATCGAAGGTCAAAAGTCCCGACTTTGTATTCCGGAATGGATTTGACCCTAACTTACCATAGTTAATCCGGATTGTTCCAATGTACAAAAATACGGGATATAACAGGTAGGTCGCCCAGCCCGAGCAAAGCTATGTACAAAAATTTATGTCCATTTTACTGAAGGGCACAAAAGCTTGAGATTTCGCCCAAAGTACGCCCAGAAAATAGGTGTCGTACTTTAAAGTACGGCACGTCCTTTTGGACGTACTTCTTCCTTTATTCACTAGACTTGGCAGCCTAAATACGGACTACAAGTACGAGATGTACTTCAAAGTATGGGACGTACTTTGTAGGCCGTATTTTCTCCGTTTCTGGCAGAAAATTGGATTTAAAATAGGTATGGTCTTATTTTTACTATTTTTCATCCTTTCAAAGCCTAAGCACTAAAAATTATCTCTCCAAGTCTTCAAATCAAAGGTAAGAACACCCTTAATGTTACTAATCTATTCTAGCATCAAACCCATGATTCTTACCATGATTCTTGTGATCAAAACCTAGGGTTTGCTGCATAATTCTTCCTAAAGTGATTCAAGCTAGGGTTTGGGTGTTCTTCAATAGAAAAGTGAATTGTTAAACTTTGTTTAACATAATAAGGTATGTCTCTTTTGAAAATTATTTTTTTGCTACAAGGATGATTTGTATGTCTCTCTTTTTGAAAAGTTATTTTGAATGAAAATCATTTTTGAACCTATTGTTGGAAGTATAAATTTTATTCAAGATTCTTTGATGAATGAAAGGAAAAGTAATCTTTTCATGTTTCTTGAACTCTAATTCTTGTCTAAATAGTGGTTAATGTGTGTGAGGGAACAAAGCCACATTAAACTTAGATTATAACAAACCCTATATATGTATAAGATATTATGAATGCTTTCCTCTTGAGATGCTTAATAATGATGGTTAAAGAGTTGGTAATGACATTCTTATTGATGAATTGAGACATGGAAATCTTTTGTAAAGGGGTTATCGTTTTCAAAACATTAAGTGGAATTTTAATCTTTCGATATGGCATGATGAACTTTAGTGTTATTGATGGTGTGACTACTTCGAGATAAATTATGAATCGGCTTCTATGCCATGGACCTTGTTGTTGTGTTTGCCTTGCTATTGGGGAGGAAGAGTAGCCACTATGGATCCTAGTGTATTAACTGCCTTGCTATTCGGGAGGAAGAGTGGCCCTTTGGGTTCGCAGGGTGTATTAATGGCCTTGCTATTCGGGAGGAAGAGTAGCCACCGTGAATCCATATTTTGGTGTATTGCGCAGTGTTTAGGGAACCTTTACAGTCATCCCTTCTATATGATTTATTCTTGGGCCTGTATTGGCATGTGTGATATTCTTATTCTCTCGTGAAACTATTGTTGACAATCATGATCAATTTGAAAGGCATAATTGAAAGGAATTGGGCCTATGTGGACAATTTTGATATCCATCTTTATTATGGAACTGGTAGTTATGCTTGATTGATTTAAAGCATAATTGAAACTGGAATTTTGAAATGGCTTGTAAACTGTTTAACAAATGGTATTAAGAATCACAAAGTGGAATATTTTATAAATTATTTTCATATTACTTGTTGTTCAGAGACACTCACCGAGTACGTGACATTCTTCGACGGTATGTTAGGTAACGGAGAAGAGCAGGTTCTTAATACTTTAGGCGCTTAGGAAGGACTTGATGTTGCTGCTGATTTGGTGAGCCCACACGTTCATTCGTGGGACACCCTATTTATTTATTCATTACATTAGTTTTCCGGCCGCGTCCATGACAGTCGACTAGTATTCCTTATCTTGAAGCTCCCAAGTATACATTTGTGGGTAGTTGTTGAGTTATTGATTAATCCTTTTGGGCATGTTGTTATGTTTGACAAGTATAGATAACTAAAGACTTCCGCTGATTTAATTCTTATATGCATGATTTGTTAACTTTATTTTATAAACTATTGGAGGCGAATGTTGAACCTGGCGGGTTCAAGTGTTATTATTGTATCGTTTAGGTTCTTCCGATGTTGTTCATGACGTTGGATGCCGTTCACGTCTAGGGTGGGTTTTGGGGCGTGACAAGCTTGGAATCAGAGCCTAGGTTTAAATGTGTCCTAGGAGTTGTCTGTGTCTGTGGAGTTGTGTCTAGTGGAGTCTTTCTTGTATAGCCTGATCACCTGCATGATCGAAAGACTACCAGGACATTAATAGGTGTTTTTCATTTGATTCTAGATTGTGCTATAGAGCTTGAACTTCCTTTAGGATCATTCTGACGTGTTCGTTACTCGTGCTTTTATGGAGATGACTTTAACTCGTGTGCAGATGTTAACTAAGTGAACAATGGTGCTATGGAGTGCACATTGTTCTGATGTGTAATTTGATAGATGGTACAGAGTCACTGAAATTGTATTGTAGGTGTTTGGTATATATGGGTGTTGTAGGGTTTGGTTGTGGATAAATTGAGACAGGTATAGAAACAAAAGTAGTCCTTGTTACGGGGAGAACTCTGCCAAAAATCATGTTAGGCTGAAAGGAATAATTAAGGTGTGATATGTTTCAAGTGCTGGAGGTTAGGGTGAAGGGAACAATTAAGGTTATATTCTTATTGGGTTAAAAGATTTGTACTATTTTGATGTTTAGTCGAAGAACTTTATTTTAGGCTTGAAACTCGAAAACAATCGCTCAGGAATAATGATTTAAGAAGATGATGTAGTTGATTTAGGCTTTAATTTGTTATTTTCAATTTTGGCATGAGGTAAGTTAAGCTTGAATCATGTTTTGTTGAATTAGCCTCCTTGTCGGAGTATATTGTCTAGATTGATATATTGCACGCTTCTAGTCAAAGCATATAGTGTTGAACCTTTTCGAGTATCTAACTCGAAAGTGAGATGAAGGTAGAAACCCTTATTCATGTGAGACTTGAGTGTTCTAGTCGTTAGAAATCCCCGTGAGAGCTATGTTGTTCTTATTTGGGTGAAGATGTATTTTTATCTTTAGGGGTCGTTTAGTACAGAAAGCTCTACTTCGTCATTTGGCTCATGGGAGTTGGCTGAAGTCTCAGATGTTGTGGTCACATGTATTCTAACTATGTGTTCTTTTGAAGCGTATTCGCTAATCGATTCGAGTTCGACTCTTTCTTATATAACTCAGTATCTTGCCCTTGATTTTGGTGTGGAATTCAAGCGATTGTTAGAACCCTATACTATGAATACCTCTACTAGTATTTTCGTTATTGCTTCTAGGATCTATAAGACTATGTGGTGTAGTTAAGGATTGTGAGACTACTGCTGGGTTCGATTGAATTTAAAATAGCAAACTTTGATGTAATTTTGGGGGTAGACTAGCTTTCCAGGTGTTATGCAATTCTAGATAGCCAATAAGATATAGTTGGGCTTGTAGTTCTAGATGAAACCATTAATGATTGGAACAGTAATATCGTTAAATCTCGAGGTAAACTACAGGTGTAAATCCCTTAGTACATGCTTAGGCTTATCTGGTGTAGATGTGAGAGTCTCTGTGAAGACCATATGGTTATTGTTAGAGTATTATATGAGTTTTGTTTAAGATAGCTTGCAATACAAAGGAACACTAGTGAGAATTTTGAAGACTTGAGGTTTAGTGAAAATCTTAGGCCATAACTTTCATTCGGGGACGAATGATCTTAAGGGGGAGATAATGTAACACCCCGTAAATCCGAGTTAGGTGTGAATGTGTAAAAATATAGTGTTAACATGATATTATATCTATATGAATCCATTCTTGATGAATTCGGGTGGAAGATGGTCGTTTTGAAGTCAAACCAACAATTGAAGTTCTTAAGGGTTCTTAACTTCGCCTAAGTTTTGGTGCAGTCTGTCTTCTGGGAGATTTTCATGACAATGTGTTGCGAATTTGGAAAAACTTCCTCGATGAAAGTTGTAGATATTTGAAATACATTTCCAACGGTAGATCTCCCAGCTCGATCAAAGCTATGTACAAAAGGTTATGTCCGTTTTACTGAACGACACAAAAGCTGGAGATTTCGCCTGAAGTACGCCCAGAAAATAGGTGTCGTACTTTAAAGTACGGGACGTCCTTTTGGACGTACTTCTTCCATTCTTCACTGTTCTTGGAAGCCTAAATATGGGCTACAAGTAAGGGACGTACTTCAAAGTATGGGACTTACTTTGTAGGCCGTATTTTCTCCATTTCTGGCAGAAAATTAGGTTTAAAATGGGTATGGTCTTATTTTTTTCCCATTCTTTTTCATCCTTCCAAACCCTAAGCATGAAAATCATATCTCCAAGTCTTCAAATCAAAGGTAAGAACGCCCTTAATATTACTAATCTATTCTAACATCAAACCCATGATTCTTACCGTGATTCTTGTGATCAAAACCTAGGGTTTGCGGCATGATAATTCTTCCTAAAGTGATTCAAGCTAGGGTTTGGGTTCTTCATTAGGAAAGTGAATTGTTAAACTTTATTTAACATAATAAGGTATATCTTTTTTTAAAATTATTTTTTGCTATAAGGATGATTTGTATGTCTCTCTTTTTGAAAAGTTATTTTGAATGAAAATCACTTTTGAACCTATTGTTGGAAGTATAAATTTTATTCAAGATTCTTTGATGAATGAAAGGAAAAGTAATCTTTTCATGTTTCTTGAACTCTAATTCATGTCTAAATAGTGGTTAATGTGTGTGAGGGGACAAACCCACATTAAACCTAGATTATAGCAAACCCTATATATGTATAAGATATTATGAATGTTTTCCCTATGAGAGATGCTTAATAATGATGGTTAAGAGTTGGTAATGACATTCTTATTGATGAATTGAGACATGGAAATCTTTTGTAAAAGGGTTATACGTTTTCAAAACATTGACTGGAATGACTTAATCTTTCGATATGGCATGATGAACTTTAGTGTTATTGATGGTGTGACTACTTTGAGATAAATTGTGAGTCAGCTTCTATGACATAGACCTTGTTGTTGTGTTTGCCTTGCTATTCGGGAGGAAGAGTAGCCGCTATAGATCCTAGTGTATTAACTGCCTTGGCATTCGGGAGGAAGAGTGGCCACTTCCGGGTTCGCTACCTGGGGTGTATTAATGGCCTTGCTATTGGGAAGGAAGAGCAGCCACCGTGAATCCATATTTCGGTGTATTGAGCGTTGTTTAGGGAACCTACGGTCATCCCTTCGATGTGATTGATTCTTGGGCCTGTATTGACATGTGTGATATTCTTACTCTCTCATGGAACTGTTGTTGACAATCATGATCAATTTGAAAGGCATAATTGAAAGGAATTGGGCCTATGTGGGCGATTTTGATAGCCATCTTTATTATGAAACTGGTATTTATGCCTGATTGATTTAAAGCATAATTGAAACTGGAATTTTGAAATGGCATGTAAACTGTTTAACAAATGATATTAAGAATCACAAAGTGGAATATTTTATAAATTATTTTCATATTAGTTATTGTCCCTGAGCCACTCACTGAGTACAAAGTACTCAGGCATACCATTATTGTTTTTTATGGTATGTTATGTAACGGAGAAGAGCAGGTTCTTGATACTTCAGGCGCTTAGGAAGGACTTGCTGTTGCTGCTGATTTGGTGAGCCCACACGTTCATTCATGGGACACCCTATTTATTTATTCATTACATTAGTTTTTCGGGCTACGTCCCGATGAGTCAGACTAGTATTCCTTTATCTTAGAAGCTCCCTAGTATACATTTGTGGGTAGTTATTGAGTTATTGATTAAGTCTTGGGCACGTTGTTATGTTTGACAAGTATAGATAACTAAAGACTTCCTCTGATTTAATTCTTATATGCATGATTTGTTTAGCTTTATTTTATAAACTATTGGAGGCGAATGTTGAACCTGGCGGGTTCAAGTGTTATTCTTGTATCGTTTAGGTTCTTCCGATGTTGTTCATGACGACGGATGCCGGTCACGTCTAGCGTAGGTTTTGGGGCATGACATCATTAGTATTCTCGTGTCTTATCACGAAATTTTGCTGAAGAGCCCAGGTTTGTTACACCTCAGAAAATTTCATGTCGTCGCATGGTAGATAGACTAACGCAGGGTGAGAAGTATATGATGTTTCTATAAGTAAGTAGTAGTACTAAACGGTTCTAATTAAGATTCCAAAGACGTTTGAAGCAAGAGAAGAAATTTCATTAAGAAGGGCGAAGTATACGTTGTGTTTCGGAAAAGTTTTGCAAGTAATGAGCTAACGTTTGTTATACCCCGTACTTTGGACGTTGGAATATTCTAAGTTAGTTGCGACAAGTTATGGACAAGACTTTTAATTTTCGGTTTTGTTGATTTTTTTGTTTTAACGCGCAAGTTGCATATTTGGAATAAGGGTAAATTTGGAATAAGAAAAAATTTGGGGTTAAAAGTGAATTATGGAGAGTTGAGCATTTCATGAAAATTAGGGGCTAGAAGTGAAAGTATGGAAACTTAAATTCATGAAAATGGCCATATGTGGCCATGTGTGAGATGTGGGCCATAGGGCCACTTGTGCAAATTATATATGGAGCATAAGATGACTAAATTGATCATCTTTATCATTTTCCACCTAGAAAGTTCAAGAAAAATGGAGAGAAAAGGGAAGGCAACCATTCGGCCCTATGGGCTGAAATTGAGCTCCATTTCCTCCGGAGTGCTGCCGAGTCTGAGTGCTTTTGGATGGTATCTGAGATGTTGGTAGAGACTTTGCAGACAGTGTCGTGTGTGTGATATGTTAGTTTTGTACACGGCTATGTAAGCCGATATTTCGTTGTGCATTATGTTACGAACTTCATATGTCGGCAATTTCATGCGGTACTAGTTTTATTTGGTTTGATAAAGATGAAAGGCATGTTTGTTTTCTGAAAAAAAAAATTCATTATGTACTTATGATATGATCCGAGATCCCAAAGATGTTTATGTGTCCGTGAGAGTCGGCCGGGTTCGCTCGGCCCTAGGTAAGGGTCGGGTGCCCATCACACCCTCGGATTGGACAAGGGTGTGACAAATTGGTATCGAGCGCTCGTCCTAGGGGTTGTCTGCAAAGTCGTGTCCAAAAGAGAGTCTTGTTTATGGTGTGTAGTGCGCCACACTTATAAATGAGGAGGCTACGAGGCATCTAGGGTGGTTACTCTTCTTTCACATCCGAGATCGTGCCATAGAGCCAAGCTATAGGAACTGAGATTTCTTACACTAATCTTTGATTTCAGCAGAATAAAGGCAGCGATAGAAGAAAGGGATTGATGATGTTGGAAGTTACTAAGCACATAGGTAAGCAAAGGTATGAAAGATATATGTTGGGAAAGACATTGACGTTGCGATTGAAATACAAGTTGAAGACTAAATGGGGAAAGTAAACAAGAAAGTGTAACAAGTGCCGTTTGAGTTGGGCATACGAGGTATGTTTATCATTTGTGTACTGTTGATGATATTGGGAGCCCTGTGTGGCTGCGATATGATATGATATGTATATATGTATTTTGGCCCTATGAGGCATTGTTGGTATTTCCTGTGTACGGGTTTTGGGATAGTAAGAAATATAGAGGAAATCTGCCAAATTTTTTCCAGAAATAAAAAGAGAATGAGACATGGGTTTATGATATGACTTAAAAGGTAGTACTAATAGTAATGATAAGATTTGACTAAGCTACGGGTGCGGCTGATATCGAGAAAGAAGTAATAGTATGAGTAAGACAAGAGTAAGGAGGGCTAAAATAGTAATTGTGTTATGAGGGTGTGTTGAAATCGTAAAGGCTTCGATTTACTCCGCATTATGTGTCGAAGGTCATGTGGTGAGGTGGACGCGATCATACTAGCATTACAGCATCGTATTTCATCGGGAATCCAAGGTTAAGCGTGCTGGAGTGAGAGCAATTTTAGGATGGGTGATCCCCTGGGAAGTTTTCTGAAAGTTTTACAAATTCCGACATAAGAAGCAAATGAGAAGCTAGAGTGGCCTAAGGGAAATTAGGGTACGTGGAGTGAGCAGAAACTTCAAGAGGTCGCGTAGAACGGGGCGGATTAAACTGGTGAAGAGAAAGAAAGTGCATCACGACTCTAGTATTGGGGTGAGTTTGAGTAGCGTTTGGGAATATTGTGTGAACGAGATTGCATGCTATGGTAATCAAGGAAACCCCCCGAGATCCTTAAGACCCTATGCGACTAGTTGAACATTCGAGGATGAATGTTCTAAAGGGGGAAAGGATGTTATACCCCGTACTTTGGACGTTGGAATATTCTAAGTTAGTTGCGACAAGTTATGGACAAGACTTTTAATTTTCGATTTTGTTGATTTTTTTGCTTTAACGCGCAAGTTGCATATTTGGAATAAGGGTAAATTTGGAATAAGGAAAAATTTGGGGTTAAAAGTGAATTATGAAGAGTTGAGCATTTCATGAAAATTAGGGGCTAGAAGTGAAAGTATGGAAACTTAAATTCATGAAAATGGCCATATGTGGCCATGTGTGAGATGTGGGCCATAGTGGCCACTTGTGCAAATTATATATGGAGCATAAGATGACTAACTTGATCATCTTTATCATTTTCCACCTAGAAAGTTCAAGAAAAATGGAGAGAAAAGGGAAGGCAACCATTCGGCCCTATGGGCTGAAATTGAGCTCCATTTCCTCCGAAGTGCTGCCGAGTCTGAGTGCTTTTGGATGGTATCTGAGATGTTGGTAGAGACTTTGCAGACAGTGTCGAGTGTGTGATATGTTAGTTTTGTACACGGCTATGTAAACCGATATTTCGTTGTGCATTATGTTACGAACTTCATATGTCGGCAATTTCATGCGGTACTAGTTTTATTTGGTTTGATAAAGATGAAAGGCATGTTTGTTTTCTGAAGAAAAAAATTTCATTATGTACTTATGATATGATCTGAGAGCCCAGCATGTTTATGTGTACTGTGAGAGTCAGCGGGTTCGCTCGGCCCTAGGTAAGGGTCGGGTGCCCATCACACCCTGTCGGATTAAGGGTGTGACAACGTTGATCTAATGATGTCTTGAGGAAAAGTTATAATGCTCCTGCGATTGTCAATGAAGTGTTAAACAAGTGTTAATAAGGTTCCATAAGGATTGGAGATCAAACGAAACGACGAAAATAATTCCAGAAAGTGGAGTTATACGACCACTTATACGGTCCGTATAACTTTATACGATCCGTATAAGGGTCCATATAACCCAACAGAAGAAATGTTTTCCCTGATGGTGAAATACGGACACTTATACGAACCGTATAAGGTTCCGTATAAGTCCCAACGGGCTGATCATTTTTCAAGTATAAAAAGATGTTCCCATTTCATTATTTTTATTTTCTCACTTCTCCATTTCTCTCCAAGTTTCTAGAACATTCCACCTATTTCATTTTCAAGAATCCAAGGGAAATCAAAGATCAACATCATTAATTCAAGTGAACCAAGTGCAAGGAAGCTCTTAGGGGTTGCTAGAAGTGAAGAATTTCTTTGGAAGAGGAACTAGGGTTTTCTTCAAGTGAAGCTTTTCTATCCAAAACCCATTCGTACACGAACAAAGGTGAGTTTTATGATCATTTTATGTTATTTAGAATATTGGGAGGTTGAAAGACTTCGATTATGGAAGGAAGTAGAAGATGGACTACAAATATGAGAATAGTAACATTTTTTAGTAGTAGCTTCACATGAATCATGATTCTTGACATGTTACGAGTATAATTATGTTATAAATGACATTAAGAATATGGGAGAAACATTGTATGAGGATGAATTTATTGTTGAATTATGACCATGGTTATGGATGACCTTGAGAGGAAATTGTAGGAATTGGATGATGACGAACTCGACAAAGTTATTGATTACGATATTATGAATGTTATTATTGATGTTTGGGAGTTTTTACGTTATGTGGAGAAAGTTGTAGAAACAAAGGAGATGCTGCCAAATTTTCATTAGCTTTAGCTTAAGCTTAAGTATGTTATCGATTATCTAATTCTAGTACGAATTCCTTTAAATGTAGAATTACAAACTTGGAAGGAAGCGTATAGTCGGCAAGTTAGACAGGCAAAAAGGTATATAAGGCTAGTCCTTCTCTTTCTAAGGCATGAATCCTATGACATGGCTTTCCTTATCTTCCATGACCTTCTTACATTCCGGAAACTATGAGTCTACGTTATAAAGGGTTTCTCATGAGATAAAGTTAAGAGATATGTTATGAATATGATAATGATGATGATGAGTTCAAGTCTAGAGATTCTAAAGCTCACGATATGATATTTCTACGAAGCTAATGATCCTTATACGATCCTTTGATATTGATCATTGTTGTTACACTTACCTTATAATGCTAGTTCCTTCAAGGTGAGGCATGATGATTATGACTATTCCATAATGGAATCGGGGGTCCTCGACCTTACGTCACCCCGATAGAGTTATAGTTGTCTTTGAGTTCTTATGCATGCATTATGATAAGTATATGATGATGAGATTACACTGCGCCTATATGGCCAGCAGACACCGCTAGGCGAGCGGCAGATACACCATGTCTAGAGGGCATGGGCAGACACCACTAGTGGGCGGCATGAGATGTTTACCCTGGACGCGGGAGGCCTAGACGTGGGCATATGATGATCACACCGTACCTATATGGTCGGGCAGCTTATATATGCATACTTGATATGATGATGTTTATGATGTAAGTTAGTATACATTGTTCCGTCTTAAGTGACATTCAGTTACAGGTTTATTCTTTACTTGATGTTTCCTTATTTCTTCGATATGTTATCACTGTTCATGCCTTACATACTCAGTACAATGTTCGTATTGACGTCCTTTCATATTTTGGACGCCGTGTTTATGCCCACAGGTAGACAGGGAGGTGGCCCAGATCCATAGGAGCTAATCAGCAGATTTATAGGAGCACTTTATTATTCCGGAGGTGCCATTTTGATACATTATTTTGTGTACATATTTGGGCACGACGGGGTCCTGTCCCGTCCTTATGTCTAGTACTCTAGCAGAGGCTCGTAGATACGTACGTGTGGGTAGTGGATGTCCCATGATGACTACATTGTACATTCTTGTATGTCATTTTTACAGTCGTAAGAGCCTACATATATTTATGCATTGCTTTGGAGATTATATGTGACTAGGAGGAGTATGATGACTAGTATTATGAGTGGTACTTGGTAGTCAGCTCTGGGTACCTGTCACGGCCCCCTAGTCGGGTCATGACAAAAGTGGTATCAGATCAGTTCCGTCCTAGGGTGTGTCTACGAGCTGTATCAAGCAGAGTCTCGTTTACGAGTGTGAAGTGCGCCACACTTATAAACAAGAGGTTGCGGGGCATTTAGGAAAAATAACCATTCTTCTTCTTACTAGATCGTGCGATAGAGCCATGTTATAAAATTTTCTCCTCCCTAATTGTGCGTTGTGATTTCAGTGATGCCGGTAAAGAGGAAAGCCACAGCAGCCTAGAAGGGCAAGGCTACTATAGAAAGGAGGATAGAAAGGGAGTCGCCAACTAATGTAGAAGAAGGTGAATCTCATAATCAGGCTTCATCTAGTACCTCTCACACTTCGCCTATTCTAGGAGAACAAGAGGAGGCTTCAGTTCCAGCTCCTATGCCTCCAGTTCCTCCACCGGGTGCTTCAGGTCAACAAATGACCAGAGCTATTCAGCTATTGACACAGTTAGTTGTCGCTCAGGCACAGCGGTAGAGTACGGGTCCAGGTGACAGGGCGACTAGTGTTACACCCCGTATCTTCGAAGAAGCACTTATCAAATTTGAAATATAAGTACGTTGAGTTACGATTAAGAAAACCACTTTGAAATATAAGCAAGCATTATCAAGTACATTTAATGAGTGAAGGGTGTATACAAGGTATACCGGAAGGTTTTATAAGGAAATGAGTGGAAGAAATGGAGTAGTACGACTTTGGAGAAAGGATGGGTAAAGTTTCGTGTGAAAATTTTGGTCCAACTTGAGGGACAAATATCTCTTAGCATATAAAGTGAAACAAAAGCCTAAAATGAAGTTCGTCGAGTCTAGTTTCCAACGCAACAAACTGCTCATCAATAGGACATCGAAGTAGAGAATTATGGACGTTACAAGTTCAGCTGATAGAGTAGAAACGCGTGCTACAGTAACCGACCTGCTACAGTACTGCTATAGTAAAATGCTACAATGAACTCGACCCGAATTTGACCCTATATAAAGGGTAATAACCCCTTTTTTCATCAGATTTTGCTAGAAATTTCCAAAAAATTGAAGAGAGAGAGGGGGAATCATAAAGTAAGCAATTTTCAAGCGACGGAGTATTAATCGAAGCTCGGATAAACGTATGAATGTGATTCTAGTATGGTTTTGCGGTGGATTCAAGGTGGATATTGAAGATATCGCTATTTTAACAAAAAGAAGGTATTAATCTCTCCTTATTAATATTACTTTAGGTTAGTTACGAAGATAGAGTGATGAAATGATTGTATAATAAAGTTGTTGGTTGAGAAATTGGACAAACATCGCGTGGGATGTTTTATGGAATATTTTGGTATTGATGATGATATTGTTGATGTTGGTGCTATTGTAGTTGTTGTTTTATTGGTATTGTGATTTTAGGCTAGGCATATAAACAGGTGAGGTGCTGCCCGAATTTCGGAAGATTATAAATGGATTTATTTGAAGGACTAAGACAAGCGTATAACGATGAGTCTAACGATTGTGTGAATCCTCTTAAATGTAGACTTGCGAGCTCGGACGAATAAGAGTAGATAATTGGAAGCTGAACAGGTATGTTAAGGCATTCTCTTTCTTTCATTTTGGCATGATCCTATGATACGAACGAACAACGAGTAACCGAGTCTCCATATTACCCTACTCTTAGAAGTATTAGGAGCATCTCAGTTATTGATGATCCTGTACCCCTCTATTACGATTATTCCTTCTGTTCACGGGTCCTATATATTGTATCATGATAAGGTTAGTTTATGTTTATGCATTACATTCATTTGCATACATGCATATTGACCCGTGACCCGCAGGAGTTATTTACGAGTATATTATGTATATTATATATATATGTATGGGGTATGGGGAAAGGGCGAGGCGCTATAGACGCATTACCACCTGATCAGCTGGTGCACAGTGATGATGATTATGATGCCCGAAGGGACCTATATGATGATTATGATGCCCGACGAGGCCTATATGGGATAGGGATCGAGCCGTACGTTCCTCGGTACTATGACCTATGCATTGCATATCATACGCCCTCAGAGGCATTTTTAGTAAACACAGATATACAGATATGTTCGGATAGTCAGACATATAGATGCATTCATACAGATATGTTCAGGTAGTCAGACATATAGATGCATTCGTCGGTCGGTTTAGTTTATGATTCTCGCATTTTCTTCATGACTCCTATGTGTATGTTACTCTTCGCCTTACATACTCGGTACGTTATCCGTACCGACCCCTTTCTTCTTGGGTCGCATTTCATGCCCGCAGTACGTACACCTCGCTTGGTGATTCTCCGGTCTAGGACTTCTGCTCAGCTACTTGGAGAGCTCTATTTTTCCGGAGCTTGAGTCATTTTGGTATAGGTCCTTTGACATAGTCTTTGTTATACTCTTAGAGGTCTGTAGATATATATGGGTTGTGTATATACGGTTTGGTCAGCCATATCGATGTAGTTCGTCTTGGATGTCCCCGTGTATAGTGGCAGCCTTGTCGGCTTGCATATTTGTTATGTTTTGGTTAGCTGTGGCTCCTCAGGAGACAGGTTCATTCTGATATAAGGCATTATGATTCTACAGCATGCTTTTATAGATTTCCACATTGTCCTTAGCATCAGTCTGATTATATCTAATAGGTTCGTATATGAGTGTCCAACTCGGGCACTAGTTATGGCCCACCGATTTGGGTCGTGACAAAAATGGTATCAGAGCACTTCATTCTCGGAGTGTCTACAGACCGTGTCTAGTAGAGTCTTGTTTATCGGTGTGTTGTGCACCACATCTATAAACAGGAAGCTACAGGACATTTAGGATGCCATCTTTCTTTCTGATCATAGATCGTGCAGTAGAGCCAATGATAGGAAAGCTCGTTCTTGGTACGATTTTTGTTAAATTGCACGATTGTGTTGGAGAAGAGGACAATTTCAGTTAATGGGAGCATAAATGAGGCTCCGAAGGGGGACATGAAACCCGTATCACCTCAGGATCGAGGATGTCAAGAGGTATAAGAAAAAGCATCAGCTATTCCATTGAGACGGGCCTATCGGAGAATGTGGCTCCAGTAGGAGGAGACTCGACTAAGAAATCATATGACAAAGACCCGTTTAAGGGTTCGCGAGACTCTTGTGGACGAAGACGCAATTGAGAAAGTACGGAGAGGGGCACATCCAGATTTTTCCTATGTTTCAGCATTATGTTAGGCCAGCTTCTGATGTTAGTATGATAAAGGTACCTAGTTCTCTATCTTGGGATTTAGTTAACCAGGAGTTAGCCACGGATCGTGGGGAGTACGAGATAGAGGAAGAGAGTCGATTGAGGAGCAAGTGCTTTTAATAAGGACAAAGGGGCTTTATTTCTAGGTATATCCGACCTAAGTTCTCCAGTATCTCATTTACAAGTATATGGATTTTTCCATCAGAATCAGTTGTGGCTTATATGTATATGACCTAATCTCAGGATATCATCGATCATTCGTTACTCCGGAGCCTCAGAAAGTTGATAATAGATTGTTCTTACGAATAATTATAGTCAGGACATCCTCATTTCGGACATGGATTCTGAAGTGAGAATTCTAAATTTTAAGTCTTATAAGTTTATGTACTATCTGAGAGATTTCTCAAGGATGGATGCAGAAGTTGTAGTAGAACTAAGCAGATAAGGTGGGACATAAGAATTTTAAAAAATTGAAGAAAGATGAGGTGATATTTCATCCCCTACATTTATTAGCAGTATTAGATTGAAGCACCCTAGGCTTATAGTATATTGGTCTTTAGGAGAAAAGAAACCAGAAAGAAGTTGAATAAAGGAATAAGGCACTAATGTTAGAAGGTGTAGTAGTGTCACACCCTAATCTTGATCAGGGTGTGATGGGCACCCGACCCCGTATTCGGAGCCGAGCGAACCCTCAGACTCTGATTACATACATATTCTTTTGCAATTTCCAAATCAGATCACATGAATCATACAGAAAGACTTTCAAAGGAACTGATAACAGACACTGTCTTATGCGGCCATGCGTATCAAACATATCAAACATATCAGATCAAATCCGTAGGCAGGCGGATTGTACATCGCCTGAACATACATACATGTACAAACATATAGGCCATTCAGGCCACCATAGCAAACAGGGCCGCTCAAGACACAGATCTCAGACCCACGACTCTGTCTGCAAAGTCTCTAACACATTTCAGAAACCATAACTCAAGTATGCTCTGACTCGGCGACACTCCGGAGGGAAGTGGAGCTCGCCAATCTCGCTGAAACTCCTCCTAGCAAAGTCTTCTGATCATATGGGTGTACCTGTGTGGCATGAAACGCAGCCCCCGAAGAAAAGGGGGTCAGTACGGAATATGTACTGAGTATGAAAGGCAGGAAATACAGTAAACAGAATCATAATCAAAATCGAATGTACAGAAGTATAGCAGACGAAATCATAACCAGATCCAGATGTACAGAACATATGTACGATATGCAGAGTAACAGAAACAACTTACTGGGAAACACAGACCATGCATGCCAAGGACGGTATCCAGTCCCTTGCGGAACCCGGGGAAAACGTGGCGCCGCCCTGCCTTCGGCGCAACACACATCTAACTCCGAAAGTTTGCACCGATCTCCGACACACACAAATCATAATATCATAGTAACAGATCATATGTGGTTCTGCGAACCATAACACATCTAACTCCATAAACACATCTAACTCCGGAATTCATATACGGTGCCCGACCCTCGAGCGAGGAACTCGGGAACCGTGCGCACGATATAAACCGGCCCGGGACTCGGCGAAGGAAATCATAACATATGCACGAACAGAGTAGTGAGAAACTAAATGCACACAAACCAAGACTCGATGGCATAATCGGACGTACTATCAGGACAATCGTAATAGATTATTCATAACCGAATATTTTTATCAGAATATTTATGGCAGAATACTTACATCTGAGTACTTATATCAAATACTTAAGGCAAAATACTTGTATCAAAATACTTATGTCAAAACGCTTATGTCAAAATATTTATATCAAAGTACTTATATCGGAACACTTCTGTCAGAATACTTATATCAAAATTAGGAATACTCATATCAGATTACTCGTATCGGAGTACTTATATCAGAGTGCTCAAATCAGAATACTCATATCTGGATTATTAGATACTGATATCAGAGAGAGCGGACGAATCATATCAATCTCGGAATCATAAAGTAGAGTTTCCTCAAGGTACATATCATAACTCACTTGGCTCTAAGACATGCCAGAAGAAATAAAGGGTAAGCCTTACATACCTGTGCCGCGACCAACTAGTTATGCTTATTTGTCCAAACTTGTCAATCTACATACCAAAGAATTCACACAATCATTTAATCCATTGTTATTCACTTGTCTCAACTTTTCAAATAAATTCACTTATATTCGCCGAAATTTTAGCAAAGCATCTCCCCCGAAAATACACCGTCCCGAGAATATGGCTCGGCCCAAACCAACATCAACAAGCCCGAGAATTCAACTCGGCCAATCCAACAACATTACTAGTATTATCCCAAAGAACACTTCTATATTCAATTCAATTCAATTCAATTCAATGCAATTCACATAATCTTCTAACAACTCAATTAACATATTACTTTACCCGAAACCTTCCAATTCACAACCACTATACATTTCATCATCATTCATGTATACTAACTTCAACAACAACCTTCCATCTTCATCACATAATTCATAACGACGACAACTAGAATATCCAATAATATCAATTTACATTAACAACATTTTCCATGCAATGTAAGAATTCAAGCCAATATCACATTAACTATTCTAATATTCCGATAACGACTACAACTTCATTTTAAGCCATCAAACCTTCATTTTTCATCATGGATTCCGCAACACAACAACTAAAATATTAACTAGAATTAATTCACCATAACTTGTCAACCTTCGATCATTTTCGGCCACAACAACTACCAACAAGTTTTCATGAATTTTTCATCTATTTCTATACATTACGACAACAACCAATACTAAGAACAATTAATTCATTGTCTTCTACATCATGCAACAACCATACGGCCATATTCCATATTTCCAATTTCAACCCAATTCATTCAACCTTCACTTCCAATATAAAATCCACAATATCCACAACTAAAATACTACATAAAATTCACCTTATTTTGTCTACACAACATTACACACACACGGCTTCATACACACATATAAACACCACGCAAACTTCCATATTCTCATGAATTCTAACCATTTCTACATACTAGAACATAAATAAACCCTTCATAACATTTAAAAAGAGATTAAATCTCACCTTTTTCCTTCAACTTCTCACTTGGTGTAGGGTTGGTGCATGACACCAAACATCCTTCTACTTGGTTCAACACTTGCACCATGTTGTAGAGGACCCTCAAATTGATAGGAAAACTAGGAGAAAAATATTTTTCTTGATCTCTCCCTCATGGCACCAATTCGGCCAAGGCATGGCCGAATGGCCCCTCCATTTTTTTTTTCTTCTTTCTTTCTTTCTTGCTTTCTTTCTCTCCTTGTTAAAATATGACCACCCTTCTCTTATATATATACATATTGCATGCATGTGAGGGGCACATGCCCCCTCTCTAGATTTTTCTTTTCCCCTTCCTTTATTTCTAGAATTTTCTTATTTTCCATGGCAAAGATGACTTAATTTTTGTCATCATTTTCATTTCATTTTTCTAGAAATTTCTTGAAATAACAAAGAAGACTTAATTGTCTTCCTATGTACACTTTAGCCCTCATAAAAAAAAAAATGTGAGCATACACCTACATATGCTACATTTTCGGCCAACATGGCCATTCCATGAATTTTTCTAGAACCTCATAAATTCCCATTTTACCCTTAGCCTTTCCGCAAAATTACCATGATGCCATTTGCAAATTTCCCTTTTTTCCCTTAACCTTTCCCAATATTTCCATACTAATAATAGTTATAAATAATATTTATAACAACTCGTCCATTAAAATAATTTCTGAAAATGGTCTCGCCCTTAACTTTCCACGACGACCTTGGAATTTCCAAACGTACAATATACGGGCTATAACAAGTAGATACGAGTAGATGAGAATTGCAGATACTTACGGAAAAGGAGTGCGGTATGTGACCAAAGAAAAGGATATTGGATGATTTGTATTAATAGTGCATGTAAATCAAGGCTTCACAGACCGGAAAGTAAGGAGCAGAACCAGAAAGTGAGTTAATTAGTGAATTTGAGGCCCCTGGCAAGGACTAGATTATAGAATATATATATAATTTTGACTAAGGATTTCAAGATGGTTATAAGGTAGCTTGTGGGAGTTCTAGGAAAGCCCCCAGAGTTGATCCAGGACCCCAGGCTCCAAGACCGAGCAGGACGAGCCTTAGTTATTCCATGGATCGACCCCCGGAGGACCGGCGATGATTCCTCCGAGTTCTTGACTCCCGTGGGGAGGACCCCCCGGAAGGACGGTTATGACACGGATCCGTCCGAGTATTCGTGCGGGACATCGGGGAGGATATTCCCGAGGCCGTACCATTTGCTCCTATGGTAGAGCACTACGTCGGACCGTACCTCCCGGTGAGTGTTACGGATTACTCTAGCCCTCTATCCTGGGCGTCGGTAAACCAGGAGTTACCCGGTTATTTATATCCCTCGGACTCAGAATGAGAGAGATGGTGAAGGCCAGACGAGCGGATGGTGGGTAGACGATGACGAGGAGTACACTACACCTTATAGTCCACCAGATCAGACCAGAGACCGATCGGCTACAGGTATATGAGTCCTTATTGGAATTTTCTATGTATGTGCATTTGCAGTAGATTATTATTTAATGGTGGCGAGCGGAAACCCAAAGGGGCCGATAACCGAGTATTTATAAGTAACGGCGACTAAGGTGTGTTCGCTACCATTGGGAATCTGGAAATCTAGGATGGAAAGTAGTCATATATACAGATGAAAGGTGAATATCGAGAATTAAAAAGGCCAAAATAGTAATTGTGCAGTCGGAAGAATAAGAGACCCTTTCTAATTCGGAGGGAGATGCGTTACGAAAACGTTTTGGAATCTGTCAAGACTTCAACTTTCTTTAGATTTTGTGGTGAAGGTCATGCGGTGAGGTGGATACGATTATACCAGCATTAACACACCGGATTTCATCAGAGTTTCGAGATTAAGCGTGCTGGGGTGAGAGAAATACTAGGATAGGTGACCCCCTGGGAAGTGTACAAAAAGCCCTCTAAATTTAGATATAAGAGGCAAATGAGAAGCTAGAGTAGCCTAAGGAGATTGGAGTATGCGGAGTGGTTGGACACCTTAAGAGGTCGCGTAGGATGAGGCGGACTAGATCAGTGAAGAGAAAGAAGGTGCATCACAGCTCTAGAATGAGGGTGAGTTTGAATAGCGTTTGGAAATATTTTGTAAGCGAGATGGTAGTAATTATATATATACATATGCATGTGATATCCCATACGTGGCTATTTCAGCGGGAATGTGTATCCCGGCAACCAACGTTGCGGTATATGGAAGGCATTAATCAAACAGGATAACGAAGTTCAAGTGACAAAAAATATATGGTACAAATGCTACAAGGTAAGCTGATGCTATTTTTACTACGAGTTAGGCTTGGAGAGTTTTAATGTAATGACATCCGGAAAGGAAAGAAAGTGAGTAGATGGAAGGTACGGAGATCAAAATGTCAGAAAAAGTGAAAAGTAAGAAACATGAGTGAGTGAAGCCTCCAGGAGGGACGACGGGCAATCACGGGACTATTTGGGTAAAAGAAAAATTGAAGGTAGGCATGCGAATTGGATAAAGTGTGGCATTATGGAACAAAGAGGAATGTGTGGGGTCAGAGAATAGGCTTCGATAAGTGGGGCTAAAAGGATAGTGACCACGACGAGAAATATGAAGCAAGAGAAAGAATGGTTAGGCTTTGCGATGATGTTAAGAGATTCCAGCCCTCGAAAGGCATATAAAGGGATAAGTGTGTGGTCAAATTAACACGGTTGCCTCGGACATGGGAAGTTTTCCAAAAAGACGACTTAAGAATAGAACGGATTTACCCATTTAAAGGAATATTTCACGAACTTCAGAGCCGATACTACAAATAACAAGAGAAGAAAGGTGCTCGAGGAGGAAGAAACCCAAGGAAAGTTAAGGGTGAAAGTAGGAAAGGTACACTAATGGGTTGGTCAAAGGAAGAGGAGAGCATTTAGGAGTAAAATAACTAAAAATCTTTAACCATAGGAGTAAGAAGGATACTTTAACGAGTTGGCGGTAGGAAACCGATTACTCATCGAGGAAAGAACGAGGATGATGAGTCAACACAATTGATTAGAAAATTAATGACATGGAATAAGAATTCATGTGAAGACCGAGAGATTCGATCATAGAGGAAATGAATGAAATATAAGGAACGTGAATGGAAGACCTCCCGGCCGTAGTATCAGAAAGATAGATAAAGGTTCGATTAACGAGGATAGAGAGGGTGTAAACTGTAAGAATTCTACGCTAAGAGCAAAAGTAGCAGAACACTCGAAAAGAAAAACTTAGATGCACAGCTGCAACACAAACGCGTAGTTAAGAAGGATTATGAGCAAGTGAGCTAAGCGGGCGAAAGGACTAGTAGTGGACGGAAGGCTATGGAAATATTGAAAAAAAATGATGATATAGACATAAATGGAAGAAGAACTCAAGGAAAGAAGTTTTAGATATGTTATAAGCAAAGTCGGGAAGAAAAACGAGGAGTAAGGTATAAGCGAAGACTTCATAAAGGACGTGGTGAATGTCGATGTCCCTATTAACTTGCGGGTCCAGGAAATCATTAGTCAAAAAAATAGAGGTGTGAAAAGACGGAAAAGAAGGCATCAGAATTGGATCTAACCCTTATAAGTATTCCGATTGGATACAAGACTATAACTAGCAAGAAGATAGATAAGTTAGACCATACGAAGATGGAACCCTGGCCCTAAGAAGATCGTGAAGGGCGGCAGATAATTATCGAAGACGACGGGTACTCGAAGGCTATGGGCGATTGGGCGTATAAGGACCTACTTAATAAGGGGGGAAGAACATACTAGACTTAAAAGGAACTATGACATTTCAAGATCCAGAAAAGGAGATTTATTAGCTCGAGACCAGAGTTTGAGGCGTATTGGCATATCGGGAAGGTAACGGAAAGAAGTAGAAATGAATTGACAATAAGTGTACCATGAGGCAGACATAGGAAGAAAGTATGGAAGATAACTCAAGAGAGTGCTTTACGCCAAGATGAACTACAATATTTCTAGACCATGATTTGAATCCCTCGTATCGAGCAAAAAGTGCGCCGTACTTAAGTATGCGATGACATGCCCTAAAAAAAGGGTAATGAAAAGAGCAAGAAAGGTCTCCAAGCTAAATTTACAAAGGGTGTTAGAGAGGATGACGAACCCAAATGACACTTGGGATGACAATGACAATTGTAATAAAAGGAACAACTATTCGTATTTTGGAAATTTTGAAGGAAAAAAGGGCCATTTGCTCTTATGAATGGAAATAAAAGAGTTCATCGGATATTAGAAAATAGTTCATGGACCACTAATTATACTAAACATGAGAGAATATGATATGGAATTATATGAACCGTCAACGTGAAGCTATGCCTAACTACAATTGTAAGAAGGCCACACCGGAAAGCCAACAAGGAATAACGGCCGACGAGGCAATCGCCGATACAAGGAAATCGAAGATAAGTACACTTGCGTTGCAAGAGAGTCATAATAGAAGAATTGTTGTAGTCCTATGCTTTTGGGATCGTATTGATAGATATGAGGGAAGGAAGTAAAGAAAAATTTGTAGCAGGAGCTCAAAGATGTTGCGAGCTATGAAATTAGTTGAACTCGGATTATAAGTTTGCCATAAGTGTAAGCTGAATTTGTGAAGGATAATAAATGGCAAAGAAACATTACGTATATACATATTTCGGATAATGATATAACTGGTCTTAGGAAGGAATATAACCATTAGGTTCACTAGCGATAAAGTTATGCTGGGTAAACATTTGGAATGTAAGGGTAAAAGAGATGGCGACAAGGATGTAAGGATTAGAGAGCCTGACTAATGGACTACAAAAAAAAATCGATACAGAGTATATCTAAGATCAACGGGTACAAAAAGGATAGCCCGAGATGGCATCGAAGGAGTAAACGCAAAAGGGCACCGTATATGAGAAAGGTAATTGCCCACTAGCAAGGAAACAAGGAGCGAGAAAAAGAGAATACTTATAGGACGATGAATAGTTATGGCACGACAAGTCAAGACTACCATAATGGAGAAAGAACAAGAGCGAGATGCTAGTTAATTTTCGATCATGTACATGAGGACAAAGAAGTGAAAGAAGATGACTGAAGGCAATAAAAGAGTTAAGAAAGAATGAGAAGAGACTAATCCAAGTTGTAGTTTAAGCAAATGGTGATCGGACCCTAAAGGAAAAATAATTGTTCTAACGAATCAAAGATTGTGTCATGGGTTGGCAATACTGCAACATTCGAGGATGAATGTTTTTAAGGGGTGAAAGAATGTTACACCCCGTATCTTCGAAAGAAGCACTAATCAAATTTGAAACATAAGTACGTTGAGTTACGGTTAAGTAAAACCACTTTGAAATATATGCAAGCATTATCAAGTACATTTAATGAGTGAAGGGTTTATACAAGGTATACTAGAAGGTTTTATAAGGAAATGAGTGGAAGAAATGGAGTAGTACGACTTTGGAGAAAGGATGGGTAAAGTTTCGTGTGAAAATTTTGGTCCAACTTGAGGGACAAATATATCTTAGCATATGAAGTGTTCTGAAGTGAAACAAAAGCCTAAAATGAAGTTCGTCGAGTCTAGTTTCCAACGCAACAAACTGCTAGTCGATAGGACAATAAAGTAGAAAATTATGGACGTTACAAGTTCGGCTGATAGAGCAGAAATGCGTGCTACAGTACTACTACAGTAACCGGCCTGCTCTGATGCTTTGCTATAGTAAAATGCTACAATGAACCCGACCCAAATTTGACCTTATATAAAGGGTAATAACCATTTTTTTCATCAGATTTTGCTAGAAATTTCTAGAAAATTGAAGAGAGAGGGAATCACAAAGTAAGTAATTTTCAAGCGACGGAGTATTAATCGAAGCTCGGATAAACGTATGGATGTGATTCTAGTATGGTTTTGCGGTGGATTCAAGGTGGATATTGAAGATATCACTGTTTTAACAAAAATAAGGTATGAATATCTCCTTATTAATATTACTTTTCGTTAGTTACGAAGATAGAGTGATGAAATGGTTGTATAATAAAGTTGTTGGTTGAGAAATTGGACAAACTTCGCGTGAGATGTTTTATGGAATATTTTGGTATTGATGATGATATTGTTGATGTTGGTGCTGTTGTAGTTGTTATTTTATTGGTATTGTGATTTCGGGCTAGGCACATAAACAGGAGGTGCGCCGAATTTGTGATTATAAATGGATTTATTTGAAGGACTAAGACAAGCATATAACGATGAGTCTAACGATTGTGTGAATCCTCTTAAATGTAGACTTGCGAGCTCAGATGAATAAGAGTAGATAATTGAAAGTTGAACAGGTATGTTAAGGCTTTCCCTTTATTTCATTTTGGCACGATCCTATGATACGAATGAACAACGAGTAACCGAGTCTCCATATTACTCTACTCTTAGAAGTATTAGGAGCATCTCAGTTATTGATGATCCTGTACCCACTCTATTATGATTATTCCATACATTCACGGGTCCTATATATTGTATCATGATAAGGTTAGTTTATGTTTATGCATTACATTCATTTGCATACATGCATATTGACCCGTGACCCGCAGGCGTTATATATGCGTATATTATGTATATTATATATATATGTATGGGGTATGGGAAAAGGGCGAGTCGCTATAGACGTATTACCACCTGATCAGCTGGTGCACAGTGATGATGATTATGATGCCCGAAGGGACCTATATAATGATTATGATGCCCGAAGGGGCCTGTATGGGATAGGGTTCGAGCCGAACGTTCCTCGGCACTATGACCTATGCATTGCATATCATACGCCCTCAGAGGCATTTTTAGTAAACAGAGATATACAGATATGTTCAGATAGTAAGACACACAGATGCATTCATACAGACATGTTCAGATAGTCAGACATACAAATGTATTCCGTCAGTCAGTTTAGTTTATGATTCTCGAGATTTTCTTCATGACTCTTATGTGTATGTTACTCTTACGCCTTACATACTCGGTACATTATCCGTACCGACCCCCCCTTTCTTCGGGGGTCGCGTTTCATACCCATTTGACAGACAGTTTGGTGATCCTGCGGTCTAGGACTTCTGCTCAGCTGCTTGGAGAGCTCTATTGTTCCGGAGCTTGAGTCATTTTGGTATAGGTCCTTTGACATAGGCTTTGTTATACTCTTAAGAGGTCTGTAGACATATGTGGGTTGTGTATATACGGTTTGGTCATCCATATCGATGTAGTTCGTCTTGGATATCCCCGTGTATAGTGCGACCTTATTAAACCTGCATATTTGTTATGTTTTGGTTAGGTGTGGCTCCTCAGTAGACAGGTTCATTCTGATATAAGGCATTATGAATCGACAGCATGCTTTTATAGATTTCCACATTGTCCTTAGCATCAGTCTGTGTTACACCTCGCATTTTTGCACATTCGAATATCCCGAGTCAAGGGCGAGAAGTCAAAGACAAGACTATGTTCTAGAATTATTTTAATGCATTAGTAGGTTATGAGCATTATTTATGGACGTTGGTAGTATAGAAACAATGAGAAAGGTTAAGAGTAAAAAGGAAAATTCGGAAAAGGGTTCATGGAAATATTATGGAAGGCTAAGGGTAAAATGGGAATTTCACAAGAAGTCTTGAAAAAATTCTTGGAGAATGTCATGTTGGCCGAATGGTGTGCCATATTTTATTAAACGGGGTTAATTGTAAATTATGAAAATTGCATGGATTAAACTTGCTTAAGAAGACACTTAGTCTTCTTTATTGAATTTCAAGAAATTTCAAGAAAAAAGAGAGGAAAAATCTAGAAGTGGAGAGAGGGGCATGTGCTCTCACATGCATGCAATATATATATATGTGTGTGTGGTCATCTTTTTAATTCAAGAAAGTGGAAGAAAGAGAGCAAATAAAACAAAAAAAGAAAAAAAGAAAGGGAGCTTGTAAGGTGGTCGAATCGCCTTGGGAGTTGATCATGGCAAGATTGTTTTCTTCATGTTTTCCCACTAATTGGAAGGTCCTCTACCATGTGGGGTAGTTGTTGGAAGAAGGAAACCATTTGTTTTGCAAGAACAAGCTTGGCCGAAGAGCAAGAAAGGGGTGAAGAAGGTATGCTTTAATCTTCTCTATTATATGTCATGCATGGGTTATGAGTGTTGTAGCATGCAAAAATGAACAAAAATCATGGAAGTGTAGAAGTTGGAGTATGGCCGTGTGTGTGCACATGTGTGGCCGTGTGGTGTGTGTTGTGTTAAAGTAAGAGATTAAGCGCATTCAACATGTTTATGTGTTGTTGTAATGAGTAGAAAATGAATGAAACTCGTGGAATGTTGTATGTTGTGGATATGGCCGAGTAGGGGGCTGTTTGGTAAGTAAGGAATGAAACAATGTTAGTTAGTATTTTGATTGTCGTTGTTAGGAATTCTAGGCATGAAATGAATGTTTGATGATCCAAATTGAAGAAGTAAGTGTAGCGGGCTGATTTGGAGCTTAATGTAATTTCAATGTGTTTTCTTGGATTTATGGAAATAATGTTGCCAACATATGAGATTGTTGATATAATTTGTGAATTCGAAAGAAAGAAGTGTGTTGCTATTGTTTTCGTTGAGTTGAAAGGTTTCGGGTAAGATTGGATAATGATGTGGGTATCTTGAATTATTTATCGATATTGTTGTTATGCTTGTTGGTTTGGCCGGGTTGAATTCCGGATTGTTGATTAAAAATTGGCGAGTTAGGATCTCGGGGATGGCGCATTTACGGGGGAAATGCTCGAAATTTTTTAGGCAAATGTGAATTCAAGATTGGATCTTTAAAAACTCTAATCACTGTTTGGTATGTGCGACCAATTTGTAGATTTTGGCGAGATTGGAAGCTGAATATGGAGCGGCGTACAAGGTGGAAAAGGTATGTAAGACTTCACTTTCCTTCTTTGGCATGTCTTAGACGTAGTAGGCTTGAACACGGGCCTCGGGGATAATTCCTTTCCCAAAAAATCGGGCGAAAATTAGTTACTATTCATTCGAGTAGATTGAAGTAGATGTTCATGAATGGTTGAAAAAAGGTTTAAACACTTAGAACTTGCATGATTAGGATCCGATTACCCTAAAACTCCCATAATTACCGTCATGAAATGTATTATACGTAAAGCATGTACACCGCCTCATTTGGTCGAGGTGGGCCCACTATTCCGAATTCCTTCCGATTGTTCCTTTAGGCTTATTTCCGTACTATAATCGATGGAAATTCTTGGTTATCATTTCGACCACTAAACAATAGTTGTTTTAATTAAACTCTTGACCCCAAAACATGATTTTCCTTACTAAACGTTTACAAGTGTTTTCCAAAATATTCATTTTCTTCAAAAACCAAGTTTTACAATATTGTAAGTCCTAATGATTAAAACAACGACTATGGTGCTATAATGACAATGATGATGCAGGTATGAGAAAAGTATATGATGAATGTGTCAAAGAAATGTTCTTACTACGAATGTGACGGCACGAAATGTCAAGCTATTTTTAAATCACGACTATTTTCAAAGGTTTTTAAAGTAAACGAAATAATGCCTTATGATCTTTTGTCATGATTTCTCGCATGAGTTACTCCCCGTTGATAGTCTCGCCTTATTAATCCCGCATTTTAGTGCAATCGGATAATTCGAGACAATCGCGGGAGGACGACAAGCAAGGCTACATTTTTATTTTGATAAGCATATGAATGACTTATGACGTATTTAGAAGCGTAAATTTTAAGAAAGGTTAAGGGCATAAAAGGATAAATTGCAATATGACTCGTGGAACATATGGAGGAAGACGAAGGGTAAATTTGGAATTCGGAAAATAGTTTTGTGAGTAGCAATTTATCATGAAGTAAATAATTGGGCTTCAACAAAGATTAAAAGGAGGGCCATCTTGGGGTGGCCGGCCATGCATCATGGATCCAAGCCCATAATTAATTCATGACTAAATTTATAAGTTAAAAGATGATTAATGGTCATCTTATTCCATAAATTCTCTAGAAATTTCAAGAGAAGAACAAGAACAAAAAGAAGGAGAAAAAGACTAGGCCTTTCGGCCATAGAAAAGAGAAATTTCCAAGGAAAAAAAAAGTTTGAAAGAAAAACTTCCAAAAAATTTCAATTCCTACCAAGTAAAGGGTCCTTAACAAGTAAAGGTTGTCTTTGGAGCAAGAAAGAACATAATCATACAAGTTGCCAATGGTGTAGCTAAGTGAAGATTGAAGAAAAAAAGGTAAGATTTCATTTCCTTTTATTATATGTGGATGTTTGTGTTGTAGTGTACAAAAATGGATGGAATTCATGTGTGTGTGGAAATATGTGTGTGGTATGTACATGTGACCCATGTGGCTAGTGCTTGGTTGTTAGTGTGTGTGTGTGTTGTATGCAAGAATCATTTTTATTTTATGTGTTATAGGTGATTATGCATGTTGTGTATGTAAGGTTGATGAAATTCATGGAAATGTAAAGGAACATGTTGTTGGCCGTGAGTTACACAATGCATGCATGGCCGTGTATAATTGTTGAATTGTGGAGGAAAATGGATTGATGTTACTTAGTATATTGGTTATGGTGTCGTCGGAAAATATGTTATAAGGTTGTTATTGTTTTCATTGAAGTTGGAAAGTTTTTGGAAGAAGTAGTAAATTGATTGAATATGGAATGGTTAGTATTGTTGTTGAGTTGTGTTAATAGTTTGCTAGGGTTTGAATTCCGGATTGTTGTTGATTGAAAACTTGCTAAGTTGAATGTTGGGGAATGGTGTATTTGTAGAGGAAATTTGCCGAAATTTCGGTAGCCAAGCATTGCCTTAAGATTTCAACCTTAAGTGTTCTAATAAGAATTTTGGTAAACATGACCAATTTGTAGATTTTGACGAAATTGCAACGTGAATTTGGAATAGCTAAAGGAGCGAAAAGAGGTATGTAAGGTTTCCCCTTCCTTTCTTGGCATGTCTTAGATGTATAGGCTTGATTTCGCGCCTCGGGGACCTTCCTAACTCCAGAAATCCGCAAATGAAAATAGTCACTATTCATTCAGTAAGATTGAACCCAAAAGTGCATGAATTGTTGAGGAAATGTCTAAACATCCTAGAACTTGCAAAAAGGAGACCCGATTACCCTAAGACCTTCACAAGTAACGTCACGACACGTATTATATGTAAGTTATGTACGCCACCTCATTTGACCCGAGGTGGGCCCCTTTGTTCCCGGATCTTCCTTGTTGTCTGTTGGCTTATTGTAAAGTAGAATCCAATGGAAACTTTTGATTCGTATTCCGTCCTCAAAAGACAAGTCTTTTGTAACCATGCTAACAAGGATATTCCTGTGATGGCAATAGAGATGCCAGATATGATAAAGTGACTACAACGTCCTTATTTTTCAAAAGTTGAAAACTATGATTTTAAAGCGTGACTTTTCTTCTTAGAAAATTTATAAATGTTTTCAAAAATATTCATTTTTCTCCAAAATCCAAGTTTTGCGCTTTGATAGTTTTATGACTAAAACGACGAATATGACTTTACAATGACAACGACGACGTCAAACATGAGTAAATGTTTATAACGAGTATGTCAAAAGCATGTACCTACCATGAATATATCTATGACTATGTTTTACTATGACGTATGTATATGAATGTGAATATGTAATGTATATGTTTATGGGGAAGGGGAAAGAAGCTGTGTCCACGATTCGGTGGCTTATCATCCGGACGCGGGGTGCCGGACGCGGGATATGGGAGAGCCGTACGCGGCGTACGTATATGCGATATATGATATATATGATATGTTGTGTTGGGACAACTTTGTTGGGGAGGGGGTGGGAGAGGCTGTGTACTCGGCGTACGTAAAAGGTAAGAAAGATGTCTTGTTTACTAAAAAAATGAAATGAACCGTTTACCGAAATGTCTTGTTTTGTATACGGGGATACGGGACAACCGTGTTCGAAAAAAAAATGGGCTAAGCTTGCGTGGTATGCGCCTACGGGGCATACACATATACGGGTTACTTACGTACGGGATAAGCTCCGTACATCTATTACTGTTGTGACTTGTACTCTATATTCATTTACTATGTTATTATTCATGCCTTACATACTCGGTACACTATTTGTCGACGCCCCCCTTCATGTGGGCGCTGCGTTTCATGCGCGCGGGTTAGCGAATAGCCGGAGCCCGATCATTAGGAGTTTCCCTCAGCAGTATTTTTGCAGCGCTCCAGTTGTTTCGGAGCCCCAGTTCCGTGGTACTACTTCTGTGTATATATTCGGGCACGGCAGTACTCGGCCCCTTTCTATGTATATGTGTACTATGTCTAGAGGCTCGTAGACAGATATGTACAGTAGCTATTTGGTACTCCAGATGGTCCCCTCATTTTGTATAGTATGATCGCAAAGCTTATTAGCCTATGTTTATTATTGTGCTAATTATGTTAATGCTAGTTAAAAAAAAAAAAAAAAAAAAAACGGTGTAGTTCATATGTGCAATGAGAGTCAGCGGGTTCGCTCGACTCCGAATATGGGGTCGGGTGCCCATCACACCCTAGTAAGATCGGGGTGTGACAAAGTGGTATCAGAGCAGGCGGTCCTAGGGGTTTGTCTACGAGCCGTGTCCAGTAGAGTCTTGTTTATGGGTGTGTAGCGCGCCACACTTATAAACAGGAGGCTACAGGGCATTTAGGAAATATGACCTTCTTTGTATTCTGAAATCGTGCGATAGAGCTATGCTACCAGGTTTCCATATTCCTTTCCTAATCCTATGTTATGGTTTCAGTAATGCCACCGAAGAAGAAAGCTAGGGCAGCCCAGGAGGGCGAGACAGCAGCTCCGGGCCAGCCGATGGCAGAGGCCATCCAGTTATTGACTCAGTTAGTTGCCGCACAGGCTCAGCGGCAAGATACGGACCCGGGAGACAAGGCAGTAAGTGCTAGGGCCCGTGATTTCATCGCCCTAAGACCCCGGAGTTTATGGGTCAAAACCAGAGGAAGACCCGCAGAATTTTATAGATGAGATGCTAAGGACACTAAGGATTATACATGCATCAGATACAGAGTCAGTGGAATTGGCATCATACAGATTGCGGGATGTAGCAGTCCTGTGGTATGACAGTTGGAGAGCCTCAAGGGGAGCAAATGCCCCTCCCCCGGTTTGGCAGGAGTTTACTGAGGCGTTTTGCGACATTTCTGCCGCCGGAAGTTCGACGAGCTCGAGCGATATGTTCTTAAATCTTAAGCAAGGAAATATGAGCGTCAGGGAATACAACCTCCGCTTCAACTCGCTGGCCAGGTATGCCCCAGCCATGATCGCTGATATGGGGGATCATGTGCATCGATTCGTGAGTGGGTTGGGGCCGCATATAATTAAGGAGTGCTTGACGGCCTCACTCCAGGACGGGATGACTATTGCTCGCATACAGGCCCATGCCCAAAACCTGGAGGAGCAACATCAGCCTCAGAGAGAGGAGCGTTACCCGGACAGGGGTTCCAGGAAAAGGGGCAGATCTTCCGGGGCGAGAAGCGAGTACAGAGAAGGGCAGACACAGCAGTATCCTGGATATTCGGGCCAATCAGTGGCCAGTGCACCTCCTCGAACCGCGAATAGAAGGTTTGATTATCCTACTTATTCGGGACCAGATCAGAATGCCAACGCTTCAGGATCCCAGTACAGAGCTGATTTTAGTAGGGCGGGGCTGCCCCCACCGCGATGCGCTCGATGTGGCAAGCCACATTCGGCGATGTTACACGGAAACGGTGGTTGCTTTGCACTCGTGGTCGAACCGACCATTTAGTGCGTGACCGCCCATTAAAGGATGGAAGAGGCCAAACTCGGCCAGTAGGATCGGCCAGTGGTTCATCGTCGACCGCGCGCCCTCGTGGACGGACTTCTCAGGCCCCAGCGGGCCGCGGTCGAGGTAGAGGAGGGGCGCCTAGTTCAGCTGGTCCTATGCACCGCTTATATGCAACTACAGGACGACAGGACCCTGAGCCTTCCGCGGACGCGGCCACAGGTACTTTTTCGGCACCTTCTGTGATATGTGCGTTAATTGATTCGGATTCTATCTTATCTCATGCCGCCCTTGTATTGTTGAATATTCGGAAATTAGGACGAAAAGTGACCATACGTACAGGTAACAGTGAATACTAGAGACTGCGGAGGGTAGAACTGTAAATAAAAGAAAAGATGTGTTACGCGGGTATTTTGAAAACTGCTAAGACCCCAACTCGTTCCATATTATGTGATATAAGCAGTGTGAGGGAGTGGAGGCGAAAATACTAACGCTAAGACGCTGGAATGCATTAGAGTTTCAAGGTTAAGCGTGCTAGGGTGAGAGTAATTTCACGATGGGTGACCCCCTGGGAAATATGTTGAAAATTTCATAATTGTGGGAACTGGGGACGAATGTGAAAGTAAGTAGTTTAAAGTAAATCAGAGTGTGTGAAGGGACTGGAAGCTCTAGAAAAGCCGTATAAGTTGGGGCGGGTTAGACTAGCAAAGAGGGAGAACGTGCTAGGCTTAAAATGGATATGCTAAGTGATATGTGAGATATCTACGAAGGAAACCTCCCCGCAGTATTATAATGCACCATGAGGTCAGTTTAACATTCGAGGACGAATGTTCTAAAGGGGGGGAGGATGTTATATCCCGCATTTTAGTGCAATCGGATAATTCGAGACAATCGCGGGAGGACGACAAGCAAGGCCACATTTTTATTTTGATAAGCATATGAATGACTTATGACGTATTTAGAAGCGAAATTGTTAAGAAAGGTCAAGGGCATAAAGGGAAATTCGCAATATGTTTCGTGGAATTATGGAGGAAGACGAAGGGTAAATTTGGAATTGGAAAATATATTTTTCATGAGTTGAAATTACAAAATGAAGTAAATAATTGGGCTTGAGTGAGATGAGGCCATCTTGGCCGCCATCATTTCATGGGCCAAGCCCATAATTGAAATTTATGAGTTAAAAGATGATTCATGGTCATCTTATTTCCATAATTCTCTAGAAATTTCAAGAGAAGAACAAGAACAAAAAGAAGGAGAGAAAGTTAAGGCCATTCGGCCATAGAGAAAAAATTTCCAAAAAAAGGAAAAAAAATTTTCTCCAACTTGTTTTCTACCAATTAAAGGGTCCTTAACATAGGTAAAGTTGTCTTTGGAGCAAGAAAACATATCTTCATACAAGTTGCCAAGTTGGTCAAGCTAAGTGAAGATTCAAAAAAAGGTAAGATTTCATTTCCTTTTTATGTATATTATGGATGTTTGTGTGTTGTAGCGTACAAAAATGGATGGAATTCATGAAGATATGAAAATAGATGTGTGTGGAAATATGTGTGTGTGAATCATGTTTTAATTATTCTGGCTAGTGCTTGGTTGTTAGTGTGTGTGTGTGTTGTATGCAAGAATGATTTATTTTATGTGTTATAGGTGATTATGTATGTTGAAGTATGTAAAGTGTTGAATGATGAAATTCATGGAAATTATTTAGTGTTTTGTTGTGTTGTGTTGAGGATACCATACACAATGAATGCATAATAGTCTTGTGTATAATTGTTGAATTGTGGAGGAAAATGGATTGATGTTACTTAGTATATTGGTATGGTGTTGTTGGTATATGTTATAAGGTTGTTATTGTTTTCATTGAAGTTGGAAGTCTTTTGGAAGAAGTAGTAAATTGATTGAATTGGAATGGTTGGAGTATTGTTGTTGAGTTGTGATATTAATAGTTTGGCCGGGTTTGAATTCCCGGATTGTTGTTGATTGAAAACTTGCTAAGATGAATGTTGGGAATGGTGTATTTGTAGAGGAAATGCTGCCGAAATTTCGGTAGCCAAGCATTGCCTTAAGATTTCAACCCTAAGTGTTCTAATAAGAATTTTGGTAAACATGACCAATTTGCAGATTTTGACGAAATTGCAACGTGAATTTGGAATAGCTAAAGGAGCGAAAAGAGGTATGTAAGGTTTCCCCTTCCTTTCTTGGCATGTCTTAGATGTATAGGCTTGATTTCGCGCCTCGGGGACCTTCCTAACTCCAGAAATCCGCAAATGAAAATAGTCACTATTCATTCAGTAAGATTGAACCCAAAAGTGCATGAATTGTTGAGGAAATGTCTAAACATCCTAGAACTTGCAAAAAGGAGACCCGATTACCCTAAGACCTTCACAAGTAACGTCACGACACGTATTATATGTAAGTTATGTACGCCACCTCATTTGACCCGAGGTGGGCCCCTTTGTTCCCGGATCTTCCTTGTTGTCCTGTTGGCTTATTGTAAAGTAGAATCCAATGGAAACTTTTGATTCGTATTCCGTCCTCAAAAGACAAGTACTGTAACCATGCTAACAAGGATATTCCTGTGATGGCAATAGAGATGCCAGATATGATAAAGTGACTACAACGTCCTTATTTTTCAAAAGTTGAAAACTATGATTTTAAAGCGTGACTTTTCTTCTTAGAAAATTTATAAATGTTTTCAAAAATATTCATTTTTCTCCAAAATCCAAGTTTTGCGCTTTGATAGTTTTTATGACTAAAACGACGAATATGACTTTACAATGACAACGACGACGTCAAACATGAGTAAATGTTTATAACGAGTATGTCAAAAGCATGTACCTACCATGAATATATCTATGACTATGTTTTACTATGACGTATGTATATGAATGTGAATATGTAATGTATATGTTTATGGGGAAGGGAAAGAACCGTGTCCACCGATTCGGTGGCTTATCATCCGGACGCGGGGTGCCGGACGCGGGATATGGGAGAGCCGTACGCGGCGTCTGTATATGCGATATATGATATATATGATATGTTGTGTTGGGACACGGTTGGGGAGGGGGTGGGAGAGCGATGTACTCGGCGTACGTAAGAAAGATGTAACTAAAATGATCGTGTACCGTTTACTAAAATGTCTTGTTCGTTTACCGAAATGAACCGTACCGAAATGTCATTTCATCGTATACGGGGATACGGGACACTGTGTTCTGAAAAAAAAATGGGCTAAGCTTGCGTGGTATCTGCCTACAGGGCATGTACAGGTTACTTCTGTACCAGGATAAGCTCCGTACATCTATTCTGTTGTGACTTGTACTCTATATTCATTTACTATGTTATTATTCATGCCTTACATACTCGGTACACTATTTGTACTGACGCCCCTTCATGTGGGCGCTGCGTTTCATGCGCGCGAGGTTAGCGAAGAGCCGGAGCTGATCATTAGGAGTTCCCTCAGCAGTATTTTTGCAGCGCTCCAGTTGTTTCGGAGCCCCAGTTCCGTGGTACTACTTCTGTGTATATATTCGGGCACGGCAGTACTCGGCCCCTTTCTATGTATATGTGTACTATGTCTAGAGGCTCGTAGACAGATATGTACAGTAGCTATTTGGTACTCCAGATGGTCCCCGTCGCTGTATAGTATGATCGCAAAGCTTATTAGCCTATGTTTATTATTGTGCTAATTATGTTAATGCTAGTTAAAAAAAAAAAAAAACGGTGTAGTTCATATGTGCAATGAGAGTCAGCGGGTTACGGGGTCGGGTGCCCATCACACCCTAGTAAGATGGGGTGTGACATCATGATAATGTATATATACACGATATTGTTGAATGTATAATTGTATGTGCATATGGGGAATGGGGGAGGGCAACCGTAATCCCCACGGGTTTATCATCCGGACGTGGGATTTATGGGAGAGATGCGCGGCGTAGTATATATATATATATATAATCGTATACTTGGGACAACTGTTGGGGAGGGGTGGGAGAGCCGATGAACTCGGCGTTCTTTACAAGCAAAAAGTACCGTTTTTCGAAGACTCTTTCTATGTACAAAAACAAGAAACACCGTGTTCGAGAAAAGAAAAAAGAAAAAGCTAGGCATGCCGCCTCCGCCCGAGTGGCATTCACCACTCTTTATCCTATGATGCGTCTATGTTTCCATATAGTTATTACTACGCAAGATTCTTAGTTTTACGCGCGATATGCTTTACAACTCTCACTATGTTATTCTTTATTCATGTCTTACATACTCGAAGACATTTCGTGTGACCACTCTTCTTCGGGGAAATCACACATGCCGCCGACACACGGATCGAAGTTAATATAGAAGATGTTCCAAAGAAAGTTGGCAAGCTCCATTTGGCCTGGGTGTATCGATCGAGAAACACGTGCTATTTCGATCACGTCTTAGAGACTTTGCAAAGTCGTGGGTTTCAGGAGTCAGTTTGTACTACGATACAAGTTCTGTATAGTTACGTATTTCTATTTGATTCTAAAGCAACAAACGAATATTTTAGCAAGCTTTGTCATGCATATTAGACTTAGAAAAAAATTTACGCTTGGAATAAGAGTCGAGAGGGTTCGCTAAGCCCGATTACGGGTCGGTGCCCATCACACCCCGATCAAGATCGGGGTGTGACAAAGTGGTATCGAGCGGGTCGATCCAAGGGTTGTACGCAAAGTCGTGTCTAGAGAGTCCTGTTTATGGGTGTGAAGCCGGCCACATTTATAAACGAGGAGGCTACGGGGCATTTGGAATTGTTGACCTTCTTTACTGTCTTGTGATCGTGCGATAGAGCCAAGTCATAGGAGATAAGATCCTTATACTAGTCATTGATTTCCGGGCGCCCGGTCCGGCGGAGAAAGGCGAAGGTTGATATGGAAGTTAAAAGAGGTGAGGCTCGGGTGAATATATTTGTTCGTGCGGAGCCTGGGCGCCGGAGCGGGGAAATAGCCATACATGCAGGCGAAAGGTGAACATCAGGAGTTAAAAAGGGCAAACTGGTCATTGTAAAAGAAAGGACGTATTACGAGAATATTTCAGAAATTGTAAAGCTTTGGTTGGCTTTAGATCGAGTAGTAAAGGCCATGTGAAAAGGCGGACGTAAAAATATCGACATTAAGGTACCGAATTCCAGTGAAGTTTTTGGGTTAAGCGTGCCCAGGTGGGAGCAATTCTAGGATGGGTGACCCCGGGAAGTTTATAAGAAATTCTACATATTCGAACATCGAGAGACAACGGAGGAGGGAGCAACCTAAGGAAAACTAGAGTGTATGGAATAATTGGAGATCGTAAGAAGACGCGGTAGGACGAAGAGACGCGGAAGTGTGTCATCCCCGAAAAGATAGGCTTGAACAGCGTTTGGACGTATATTAGTTAGATAGTAATTGAATATATGTATATGAAGGTTAGGATATCCCAAATATGATCGTTTGGACATGTGATATTGTACGGGGTATTAATTGATAGTAATGATAGCAAGGTAAATAAGTGTTGCTAAGTAAGCTATTATGACTCTACCGTAGATTGAGATTGGGAATGAGGATATGAGACGGAGTATAAATGGATAATGGTATTGGTACACCCCAAAAGCGGGGGAAGCGGGTGAGAGAAATGTGAAAGGATGGAAATAGCTTTGAATATTTGATATGAGGTGTGTATGCGACCGTAAGACTAGTTGAACATTCGAGGACGAATGTTCCAAAAGGGGAAGGATGTTACACCTCGCATTTTTGCACATTCGAATATCCCGAGTCAATGGCGAGAAGTCAAGGACAAGACTATGTTCTAGAATTATTTTAATGCATTAGTAGGTTATGAGCATTATTTATGGACGTTGGTAGTATGGAAATAATGAGAAAGGTTAAGAGTAAAAAGGAAAATTCGGAAAAGGGTTCATGGAAATATTATGGAAGGCTAAGGGTAAAATGGGAATTTCACGAAGTCTTGAAAATTCTTGGAGAATGTCATGTTGGCCGAATGGTGTGCCATATTTTATTAAATGGGGGTTAATTGTAAATTATGAAAATTGCATGGATTAAACTTGCTTAAGAAGACACTTAGTCTTCTTTATTGAATTTCAAGAAATTTCAAAAAAAGAGAGGAAAAATCTAGAGAAGTGAGAGAGAGGGCATGTGCCCCTCACATGCATGCAATATATATATATATGTGTGTGTGGTCATCTTTTTAATTCAAGAAAGTGGAAGAGAAAGAGAGCAAATAAAACAAAAAACAAAAAAAAAAGAGAAAGGGAGCTTCGGCCAAGGGTGGCAGGCACCATGCCTTGGGAGTTGATCATGGCAAGATTGTTTTCTTCATGTTTTCCCACTAATTGGAAGGTCCTCTACCATGTGGAGTAGTTGTTGGAAGAAGGAAACCATTTGTTTTGCAAGAACAAGCTTGGCCGAAGAGCAAGAAAGGGGTGAAGAAGGTATGCTTTAATCTTTCTATTATATGTCATGCATGGGTTATGAGTGTTGTAGCATGCAAAAATGAACAAAAATCATGGAAGTGTAGAAGTTGAGTATGGCCGTGTGTGTGCACATGTGTGGCCGTGTGGTGTGTGTTGTGTTAAAGTAAGAGATTAAGTGCATTCAACATGTTTATGTGTTGTTGTAATGAGTAGAAAATGAATGAAACTCGTGGAATGTTGTATGTTGTGGATATGGCCGAGTAGGGGGCTGTTTGGTAAGTAAGGAATGAAACAATGTTAGTTAGTATTTTGATTGTCGTTGTTAGGAATTCTAGGGCATGAAATGAATGTTTGATGATCCAAATTGAAGAAGTAAGTGTAGCGGGCTGATTTGGAGCTTAATGTAATTTCAATGTGTTTTCTTGGATTTATGGAAATAATGTTGCCAACATATGAGATTGTTGATATAGTTTGTGAATTCGAAAGAAAGAAGTGTGTTGCTATTGTTTTCGTTGAGTTGAAAGGTTTCGGGTAAGATTGGATAATGATGTGGATATCTTGAATTATTTATCGATATTGTTGTTATGCTTGTTGGTTTGGCCGGGTTGAATTCCCGGATTGTTGTTGATTAAAAATTGGCCGAGTTAGGATCTCGGGGATGGCGCATTTACAGGGGAAATGCTGCCGAAATTTTTGTAGGCAAATGTGAATTCAAGATTGGATCTTTAAAAACTCTAATCACTATTTGGTATGTGCGACCAATTTGTAGATTTTGGCGAGATTGGAAGCTGAATATGGAGCGGCGTACAAGGTGGAAAAGGTATGTAAGACTTCACTTTCCTTCTTTGGCATGTCTTAGACGTAGTAGGCTTGAACACGGGCCTCGGGGATAATTCCTTTCCCAGAAAACCGAGACTGAAAATTAGTTACTATTCATTCAGTAAGATTGAAGTAGATGTTCATGAATGGTTGAAAGAAAGGTTTAAACACTTAGAACTTGCATGATTAGGATCCGATTACCCTAAAACTCCCATAAGTACCGTCATGAAATGTATTATACGTAAAGCATGTACACCACCTCATTTGGTCCGAGGTGGGCCCACTATTCCCGAATTCCTTCCGATTGTTCCTTTAGGCTTATTTCCGTACTATAATCGATGGAAATTCTTGGTTATCATTTCGACCACTAAACAATAGTTGTTTTAATTAAACCCTTGACCCCAATGCATGATTTTCCTTACTAAACGTTTACAAGTGTTTTCCAAAATATTCATTTTTCTTCAAAAACCAAGTTTTACAATATTGTAAGTCCTAATGATTAAAACAACGACTATGGTGCTATAATGACAATGATGATGCCAGGTATGAGAAGAAGTATATGATGAATGTGTCAAAGAAATGTTCTTACTACGAATGTGACGGCACGAAATGTCAAGCTATTTTTAAATCACGACTATTTTCAAAGGTTTTAAAGTAAACGAAATAATGCCTTATGATCCTGTCCTATGATTTCTCATGAAGTTACTCCCCATTGATAGTCTCGCCTTATTAATTGTTCCTTCAAGGTGAGACAAAGCGCCCATGGTGATTCCATAATACAATCGGAGGTTACCGACCTTACGTCACTCCGATAAACACATGACTTTCCTTGGGCTCCCATGCATGCTATGATAATGTATATAATACTTGATATTGTTGAATGTATAATTGTATGTGCATATGGGGAATGGGGAGGGAACTGTGTCCACGATTCGGTGGCTTATCATCCGGACGCGGGATGCCGGACGCGGGATTTATGGGAGAGCCGTACGCGGCGTACGTTCGTGATATATATATATATATATATATATAATCCGATATACTTGGGACACCTTTGTTGGGGGAGGGGGTGGGAGAGCCGATGAACTCGGCGTACGTCCGCAAGCAAAAAGTACCGTTTTTTCGAAAAAATACGTTTTCTATGTACAAAAACAAGAAACACCGTGTTCGTAAAAAAAAAAAAAGAAAAAGCTAGGCATGCATGGCCTCCGCCCGAGTGGCATTCACATGTACAAGTTACTCTTTATCCTATGATTGTCTATGTTTCCATATAGTTATTACTTGCACGATGTTACCGTTTTACGCGCGATATGCTTTACAACTCTCACTATGTTGTTCTTGTTCATGTCTTACATACTCGCACATTGCTCTGACCCCCTCTTCTTCGGGGCGCGTTCATGCCGCGCGAGTACACCCCGGACGGATCGAAGTTAATATAGAAGATGTTCAGCAAAGTTGGCAAGCTCCATTTGGCCCGGAGTGTAGCCGAGTCGAATACACGTGCCGGGATTTCGATCACGAGTTAGAGACTTTGCGAGACAAGAGTCGTGGGTTTCGAGTCGGTTGTACTACGATACAAGTTACCGTATAGTTACGTATTTTTATTTGATTCTAAAGCAACAAAGGAATATTTTAGCAAGCTTTGTCATGCATATTAGACTTAGAAAAAAATTTACGCTTGGAATAAGAGTCGGAGGGTTCGCCGTTACCGGGGTCGGGTGCCCATCACACCCGATCAAGATCGGGGTGTGACACAAGCATATATCCATCTAAGGTCGTATACGAGTGTCACAACTCGGGCACTAGTCATGGCCCACCGATTTGGGTCGTGACAACTAGTGCTAGAGCTCGTGATTTCATGATTTTAAATCACGAATTTTTTAGGTCCCGTCGGAATGAAGACCACAAGGCAAACTTGATGAGATGTGAAAACGTTGAGAATTATCCATGCCTCGACAAGAATTTGTGGAGTTGGCATCTTGTAGACTCCGGATGTGGCGGTTCTTTGGTATAATAACCGGATATCTTCGAAAAGGCCCACCTCACCCTAGTTTGGCAAGGTCTGGCGTTTATGTTATCCTCTAAATTCTTTTGCATACGCCTGTTCATGCCGGAGCTGATAAATTCTTGAATTTGAAGCAAGGGAATATGAGTGCTCGGGAGTATAGCCTTCACTTTAATTCATTAGCTAGATATGCTCCGACTATGGTGGATGACATGGGAGATAGAGTGCATAAATTTGTGAGTGGCTCAGGGCCACATTTGTTCAAAGATTGTTTGATAGCTTCACTCCAGAAGGGGATGGACATCTCCCGTATTCTGGCTCATGCCCAAAATTTTGAAGGCTCGCCAAGATTCTAGCGTGATATGGCGATAAGGATAGGGCGAGAACCTCATCCAAATAGCGTGCGGTAGTGAGTATATTCTCCCGGATAATTCCGGATATTTGGGCCGATCCACAACGAGTGCACAATATCCTCGATTTGCGAGCAAAAGATTTGATAGTCCTACTTATTCTCATCGGTCGAGTGCATAACCCTCCAAGGTCCTGCGGAGACCACCGGTACTATCAATGATTACATTTCGGTCGGAAGGTCCATATTGCTTGCTCATGGGCATATAACGGGATATGCATATGATTGATTAGGGTTTAACCTATGTTGTCTTATATTACTCGGGTCAACATTAATTAGTCGTGGTATAGGGGAGGTCCAATCGTATGGTCAACATGCTTTATACGGATGTCGTAATCCCCGGATGGCCGAGTTATCTATCCTCGGTATATGCATTGATTGATTAGGGTTCTATGTTGTCTTATATTACTCCTTCCCCTCACTCGAATGAAATCCCCGAGCCAATTAAACCTGCCGAGTTATGGCTGGTGGTGATGAATAGCCGACTATACGAATTGTTTGATTCCGTATGTGATCGTGATCTAAAGTTTTTGTGGAGTTAGAAATATTAGATTTTGATGTGATTATGGGCAATTGGTTAACCTTTTATTATGCTAAAGTCGAAGAGAGAATGAAAATAGTTCGATTCTAATTCCCGTAGAGAACCCGTGCTCGAATGGAAAGGTAATACACGCCCCAAGAGGTAGGTTTATTTCCTACCTTAAGGCAAGGAAGATGATCGCGAAAGGCTATATTTATCACCTAGTCCGAGTTCATAACACTGAAGCTAAGCCACCGACTTTTCAATCCGTCCCGGTAGTAAATGAATTTTCGGATGTATTTCCAGATGAACTCCCAGGCCTTCCTCCGGAAAGAGAGATTGATTTTGCTATCGATGTGCTACCAGACACCAAGCCTATATCTATCCCTCCTTATCGAATGGCTCCTGCGGAATTGAAAGAGCTAAAGGCACAGCTGAAAGATTTGCTTGAGAAGGGATTCATTAGGCCCGAATCATCGCCGCAAGGGGAGCATCGTCCTATTTGTGAGAAAGAAATATGGTTCACGGATGTGCATTGATTATAGGCAGCTAAATAAAGTGACGATAAAGAATAAATATCCGCATTCCAAGAATCGATGATTTGTTTGATCAATTATAGGGTGCCAAATGATTTTCAAAAATCGATCTATATATCGGGGTATTTGAGAGTTAGAGAAGAAGATATTCCTAAAATGTATATTAACGAGATATGGCCATTAAATTGAAAAGGTGATGTCATTTGGTTAACTAATGCTAGAAGTGTGTTCATGAATATGATGAATAATGTATGATAACATTTAGAATCTATTTGTGATCGTGTTTATCGATGATATCTTAGTATATTCTCGGTCAGAAACAGAGCACACAAACCATTTGCGTATTGTCCTTGGAATTCTTCGAACTCGTGAATTCTATGCAAAATTTTCAAAATGTGAGTTTTGGCTAAATTCTGTGACTTTCCTAGGCTACGTTATCTCAGCTCATGGCATTCGAATAGATGCTCAAAAGATTGAGGTTGTGAAGACTTGGCCAAGGCTTCTAGAACGTGCGAAGTCCATAGTTTTATCGGGATTTCTGTTACTATAGAAGATTTGTGGATGGTTTTTCCTCTATTTCAGCACCATTGACAAAGCTAACTCAAAAATCAGCAAAGTTTCAATGGACTGATGCTTGTGAACGCAATTTCCAGGAATTGAAGGATAGATTAACTCGGCCCCCGACACTCTATCAGATGGTTATGTTGTGTATTGTGATGCCAAAGTGTTGGGTTAGGCTATGTGTTGATGCAGCACGGTAAAGTCATTGCCTATGCTTCAAGGCAGTTGCGGAAACATGAGAAGAATTACCCAACTTATGACCTTGAATTGGCTGCGGTTATTCATGCACTAAAGATGTGGAGACATTATTTATATGGCGTCCACGTTGATATCTATACAGATCACAAGAGTCTCCAATATATTTTTAAACGGACGGAGTGGAATCTTTAGCAGAGACGGTGGTTGGAACTACTGAAAGACTATGATGTGAGTATTTTATACCACCCCAGAAAGGCGTATGTAGTAGCTGATGCACTTAGCCGAAATCAATGGGTAGTCTATGTGAGCTATCGGAGAAGAAAGGAAAAGCCGCACCAACTAGCCAATCTCGGAGTTCATCTAATTGATTCGGTCCATACAAGATTGGGTATTCTTCCAACCGTTTCATCCTTAGATATGGAGGTGAAGAGAGCGCCAATATGAAGATCCCCAGTTGAGCCACTATAGAGATATATTTCATGAGAAAGAGAAGTCGCCATTTGAAGTTTCTACGGATGGGGTTGTTAAATACCGAGACAGGCTATGTGTTCCAAATGTTGCAGGGCTACGTCATCATATTCTAGAAGAAGCTCATTATTCTTGGTATTCTATTCACCAGGAGCGACAAAGATGTATCATGATCTTAAGCTAATGTATTGGTGGGATGGAATGAAGAAAGACATAGTAGAATTTGTAGCTCAATGTCCAAATTGCCAACAAGTGAAAATTGAGCATCAAAAGCTAGGAGGATTATTGCAAGCAATGGAAATTCCAACTTGGAAATGGGAAGTGATTAACATGGATTTCATTGTAGGTTTGCCTCGTTCCCGATGCAAGTATGACTCTATATGGGTGATCGTGGACAGACTCACGAAAGCACTCATTTTCTTCCAATCGAACCACATATTTAGCGAAGATTATACAAGGTTATATCTTAAGGAGATAGTGCGACTTCATAGTGTCCCGACATCTATTATCACAGATAGAGGAGCACAATTTACAGCTAAATTCTGGAAGTCCTTCCAAGAAGGTTTGGGTACTCAGGTAAAGCTTAGTATAGCGTTTCATCCACAAATCGATGGGCAAGCCGAACGCACTATTCAGACCTTGGAGGATATGTTACGGGCAGGATATGTTACGGGCATGTGTGCTAGATTTCAGTGGTAGTTGGGATGACCACTTACCTCTTATTGAATTAGCCTACAACAACAGTTATCACTCAAACATCCAGATGGCTCCATATGAAGTTTGTATGGAAGGAAGTGCAGATCGCCAATTGGATGGTTTGAAGTCGGGGAGACAGAATTAATAGGTCCAGAATTGATTCAACAAGCAATGGAAAAGATTAAGGTTATCCGAGATCAATTGTTGACAGCCCAAAGTCGCCAGAAATCTTATGCGGACAACCGTTGGCGAGACTTAGAATTTCAAGTTGACGATTGGGTATTCTTAAAGGTATCACCGATGAAAGGCGTGATGAGATTTGGTAAGAAGGGAAAGTTAAGTCCTCGATACATTGGACCTTATAAGATTGTCCGCAAGGTGGGTCAAATAGCTTATGAACTAGACTTACCTCCAGAACTTCAATCGATCCCATCCAGTTTTTCACATATCAATGCTCCTATCACACCCCAACCTTGGGGTGTGGCCGGCACTCGACACCCGAAGGGCCGAGCGAACCAACTGTGATATCTAAACTCTATAACGTGAATCATAGGCCGACGAGGCCGTTGAATAACAATAGTAAGAAGTATATCATAACAACTTGCAAGTAGAAAAGGCCCAATAATGCATAAAAATGCATTACAAGGGCCAACAAGGCCATAACCAAGAAAGACAACTAGTCAGAAGGCCGGCAAGGCCAAACACAATACCTGTACACTGACTGATAGTCTGTAAGCCTCTAAGAGCACTAATATGTATCAACTGGTCGGGACAGTGGCCCTGACGTACCCATAGCCATACTCTCTCTCTTTCTCTCTCTCTCTCTCTCTCTCTATATATATATATATATATATATATATATATATATACATGCATCCTATTTAATGACTCTGACCAACAACTCCGGAGAATGGAGTGTGAACATCCCTGCTGAACTTTGGTATCCTACTGAGAAACGTACAACAATCCATCTACTCATACCTATGGGCATGATCACAAACTTCATAAAATGCGTCAGTATGAAAGATGTACCAAGTATGTAAGGCAGTAAGCATAAACATAACATAAGCATAAGAGATACAGATAACTTGGGAAAAGATGTAGACACAACCTGAAACTCTGAACGAGGCCACTTAGGGCAACCATAATCATGACATAAATGTAAATGCATGCCCATAAAATCATTCCTCACTGTGGAGGCATATATCATATCATATAACAATAATAAATCCCTCTGTGGGGTGAGCCCATCATCATAACATCATCTCTACTCGACTGATCAGTGGCAATGCACAGCTACTTGCCTACCCAGCCACCTACAACACGGCTCGGTAAAGAAAGAAATACATCCAAGTCCACAGCTATGTGCCTACCCGGCCGCCTACAACACGGCTCGGTAAAGAAAGAAACATGTCAAGGTGCACATATAAGTGCCTACCCGGCCGACTATAGCGCGGCTCGGTAATGAAAATAAATACATATATATATATATAAGTGCAATGCAAGACTGACCTCAGAAGAGATATAATAAAAAGAGTCGGAGTGACCTATCGTCGTTAGCCTCCGACTATCTGTTATATCCCGTGTTTTCGCCTATTCGGAAATTTTTAAATGATTGTGACTTGTATGACATAAGTCAATATTTTGATTCTAGTTACCATGTCCATGTTGTTTATGAAAAATATTGGTGTGGAAATATGGAGGAAGGCCAAGGGCAAAACTGGAATTTCAGAAATTAGTTTCGGAAATTACAAAATGAGGTTTCTAACGAATTGGGCTCGATTAATACAAAAAGAAAATTGAGGCCCAAGAGATGGGGTGGCCGGCCAACATAAAGGCCCAAGCCCAAGTCACATGCCAAGCATGTGACAATTAATTAAGCTAGCATGCATATATATATACATGCCCACCCTTAGAAGCTTCAAGAAAAAAAAAAGAGACCAAATAATTGAGAGCAAAAAAAAAAGGGCCATTCGGCCGTGCAAGAGAGAAAGAAAAAAAAAATTCTAGTCTTCAACTTCAATCCAAAAATCTTATTCTTGTTGAATTCTTGTCAAGTTTAGGACGCTCTCCGACGTGATATAATTGGTTTAGCGAAAGAGCGACGTTTGCGGCAAAGTTGAAATTGAAGAAAAAGGTAAGAATTCCATTTCTTGTGTTATGGAATAAGTTTGCATGTTATAATGATTAGAAGTGGATGAGAATTATGGAAGTGTGGTGTGTGTGTGCATGGCGTGTGTGTGTGTAAATAACATGTTTGCCGTGAGCCATGTGGTGTGGAGGAGGATGAATTCAAGTTCAATTAGTTTGTTAGTTGTGTTGTTGTGACCTTAGTAATGCAAATAAAGGTTTAATGACTTGAATTGGCATTGGAATTGCTTGTAGGTAATTATGAGAAATTATGTGAATTTATATGATTTTTATATAAGTATGGAATTAAAGTCCTAAATGTGAATTATGGTTGTTGTTAATGAGCTTAGAAGGAAAACAATGTGATTTGGAAGCGTTGTTGCATTTGTAGAAGCTTTGGATAAGATATGAAAATTGGCGGGAATGCTTGAATTTGTGAATATTGTTTGGAACGTTATTGGAATGTATTTGAATAATATTGAATTAGTTAATGAATATGGAAAATGTTGATATTAGTTTGATAATGTGAAGTTTGGATGGAAATTATTGAACTATGTAGAAAGGAGACTATTTGTGCCATAATGTACCTTATGATGATTGTTGATGTTGTTGGGCTGTTGTGGTTGATATTTTAAACCGAGATGATTCTCGGGGATGTCATATGTATAGGGGAAGTGCTGCCGAAATTTTGGTAGACCAACATGACCTTAAGTTGAATTCTTAGAATCTATAACTCACAATTGGTAAATATGACCATTTGTAGATTCTGGGCGAAACGGGAATTGAGTTTAAGCGAGCGTAAGACGCGCGTAAGGTATGTAAAGCCTACCTTTCCTTCTTTTGGCATGTCCTAGTCATACTAGGTGAAGATCGGAACCTCGGGAATAATTCTGCTCTTGGAAATCCGAGTTTGATTTTGCATACTATTCATTCAAATAAGAATTGAACTATAATCTTTATATTTAGTTAAAAGAATGCTCAAGCCTCCATAACCTTTGCTAATGTGTCCAAATTGCTTCGAAACTCGCATAGGTGACTTTATGGAGCCTAATGTTTGTAATTTAGGTCTGCCGCCTCAACTTGACCTGAGGTGGGCCCGCAAGTCCCGAGAATTCCCTTATTTGGTTTGTTTGTCTCATTTTCGTATGATATGAAAAGGAAACGTTTGCCTATGACTCTAAGGTCCGTTTGAAATGTCCTATAATGTTATTTGAACGTTCTTCACTGTGTATGATACTAAATTTTCCGAGAATGACCTACGATGTATTTTTTGAAAAATTGATAACTTAAAAATCCGCGACTTTTGTATACTAATTCCGATTGACTCGGTACTTATTTTGAGCTATCTGATACCAATGTATATGTATGTGAAATTATGTGTCGAGTTCGGAATTTACTTTTAATATGCATACGGTTTCGCACTACTCGCTCGTGCCAATGATTATGATTTCGTTCGCCGGTACCGGCCGGCTTCGTAATCGTGCGCCTTATGATAAATTCGGCGTATGTTGTGTTTCGGTTTTCGAGACCTCGCCATAGGACCGGTTACCGTATATGGAGTTATCTTGATATGGTGATGATATGATTTGTTCCGCGAACGTGATATGTCGCGATATGATACGTGTGATATGATATGTTTGGGGTATGTACGGAGATTTGAAACCTTCCGGAGTATGTTGTGTTGTGGCACCAGCGTCGGGTGGTAGCCACGCTCCTGAGCGTTATGCATGATTTTGATTTGTATTATTTACATATGTTTTAGCACAGGTTTGATACTTGACTTGGTATTTTCTCCTTGTACTCGTATTTTACCGCGGTTTGGATTGCATACTCTATGCTTTATATACTCGGTACTTCTTTCGTATCGACCCCCTTTCTTCGGGGGTCGCGTTTCATGCCCCGCAGTACCGATATACGTCCAGCGACCCGCCAGTGTAGGCTACACACTCTGCTATCTTGGATTGCTCCTTTTGATCCGGGAGCCTGTTTGTTGGTATATATGCTTTTGCCATGTATATGCTTTTGTACATTTGGACTTTCTGGGTACGACGGGCCCTGTCCCGTCATATGTTTCTGTTCGGAGTTTGTAGAGGCTCCGTAGTCATCTATGTGGGTCGAGGGTCCTATGAATGTTTGTTTTGTTGTGATTTGTATCTTTATGCGGTTCCGTTTGGTCCGGGGCCATAGCGGCCCATATGTACGCATACGTGTATATATGTGTTCGGCGATGTATGTTCCGCCGCTCTTCGACTTTGATATGGCATTATATATTCGCGACCGCTTATGTTGGTATTTATTTTTATATACGCTTAAATTAATGAATATGATATCTGAGCTAAAGTAAATTATGATGATTTGATATGAGAGTCCGTTTGGGTGTCCAAATAGGGCGCCAGTCGCGGCCCACGGGGCTGGGTCGTGACAAAAGTGGTATCAGAGCGGTTTGTCCTCGGAATGTCTACAGGCCGTTTATCGGTGTGTTTTGCACCACATCTATAAACGGGAGGCTACAGGACATTTAGGGTGTTACTTTTCCTTGAATCTTAGATCGTGCGATAGAACTGTGCTATTAGGATGACTCTTTTCTGACCGAATGTTATATTTTTCAGTGATGCCTCCGAAGAAGGCAACGGCCGCCCAGAAGGGCAAGGCAGTGGCAGGAGAGACTAGTCGGGCGCCGAGAGTTACACGGGCTCGTGCTCGGACTACGCCCGGTATTGTACTTCAGTCAGAGGGTTCAGCCACTCCACCACCGGAGGAGGCCGGAGTAGGTCCCTCAGCAAGCCTCCGACGGTTCCGCGCCGCGCCTCCAGCTCCCCAGCCCGGGGCGGAGGATAGGACGTTGAGGGAGGCGGTGCAGTTACTGACGACTTTAGTAGCGGGACAGGCTCGTGGACGCGGGCTGAGGGTCGATGATGAGTACAGACGTGACAGTCTGAGGGTCCGCGATTTCCTGACATGCAGTCCCCCAGAGTTTTTCGGGTCCAGGCCTGAGGAGGACCCCCATGACTTTATCCGACAGATGCAGCGTTCGTTGAGATTGGCCAGGGCTTCAGCGACCGAGTCTGTCGAGCTAGCTTCACACAGATTACGGGATGTTGCTCTTAATTGGTATGAGTCCTGGGAGCTATCCAGGGGTGAGGGTGCTCCCCCAGCCACGTGGGACGAGTTTCTGTTTTTCTCCGTCACTTTTTGCCCCCGAGTTGCGGAGAGCGAGGGTTGACAGATTTTGCGGTATACGAGAGGGTCGGAGTGTTCGTGAGTATAATTTGGAGTTCGATTCTCGGCTCGATATGCACTCGCTATAGTGGCGGATATGGCCGATCGGATGCATCGATATGTGATAGGGTTGGACCGCTACTTGATTGATAGTTGCATGGCGATAGCGTCGCGACCGATATGGACATCGCCCGTTACATAAAGCTTACGCCGGGGATGGAGGACCGGCATCGAGCGAGAAGCGGTCCTTCGTGAGATCGCGGACAGAGGCCGCCCAAGAGGGCCGGTTGCGGGGGCATTCGGAGATTTTAGAGGCGGACAGCCCCGAGTCACGACGGTCGGACAGCATATCCTCCTCCGTGGGGTCGGGTACACACCCACCGGTAGGCGATTTGATGGTGCAGGGCCATCTGGAGCCGGCCAGAGTTCCAGAGAGGGTGGTTCGTACGATGACCGGAGGTTCCACCTATCCCGCACACCCGTGCCCCGTTGTTCTTATTGTGGGAGATCACATCCAGGGGAGTGCTACAGCCACCGAGCTCGTTTTTCTTGTGGCCGTCGGGGCCATATTATGCGGGATTGTCCGATGGCGAGTGGTTCGTAGTACGGTTCGGTCGACGAGATCGACCCTGGTTCATCCCTCTACTCCTTCGGCTACACGTCCCGCGGACGAGGTGCCGCACCGGCGGGTCGCGGTCGAGGCCGTGGCGGGGCTTCGCATTCTAGCGGTCCTTCGAACCGCATATATGCATTGGCTACCCTCCAGACCGGAGGCTTCGCCGAATGTTGTCGCGGTGTACACGTCGGTTTTCTCTCGATCCGTGTATGCTTTAATTGATCCTGGTTCTACTTTATCATATATCTCCCCGCTCGTCGCTAATAAAATTGGAATAATTTTCGAACCTATTGAGCCATTTGAAGTAGCTACACCGGTTGGTGATTCTCTTATAGCCGCAGTATATAAAAATTGTTCTCGTAATTATATGTGATCGTTGCACCAAAGCCGATCCGGTAGAATTAGATATGACCGAATTTGATGTCATTATGGGTATGGGACCGGTTAGCTTCTTCCGTTATGCTAATGTTGACCGCGTCGAAAAGGTAGTTCGTTTCCAGTTTCCAGGAGAACCAGTCATAGAGTGGGCAGGCAATACAGCGTCGCCAAAGGGTAAGTTTATTTCGTACCTTAAGGCCAGGAAGATGATCCAGAAAGGCTATATTTATCATTTGGTCCTTGTGCACGATACCAAAGCAGAGGCGCCTACTCTCCAATCAGTTCCGGTTGTCAATGAATTCCCCGATGTATTTCCAGATGAACTTCCAGGTCTTCCCCCTGAACGGGAGATAGAATTCACAATAGATTTGTTGCCAGACACGCAGCCCATATCTATTCCCCCGTACAGAATGGCACCGGCAGAGTTGAAAGAATCAAGGAGTTAAATAAAAGATCTATTGGACAAAGGCTTTATCGGACCAAGACATCGCCCGGGGAGCGCCGATATTATTTGTAAGAAAGAAAGATGGTTCGCCGCGAATGTGTATCGACTACGGTGCAATTAAATAAGGTGACTATTAAAAATAAATATCCCCTCCCGGATTGATGATTTATTTGATCAGTTGCAGGGTGCTAAACATTTCTCGAAGATAGATCTACGCTCTGGTTATCATCAGGTACGGGTGCGAGAGTCTGATATTCCGAAGACTGCTTTCAGGACCCGGTACGGACATTATGAATTCAGAGTGATGTCCTTTGGGCTGACAAATGCTCCCGCGGTATTTATGGATTTAATGAATCGGGTATTTCGGCCATTCCTTGATATGTTTGTTATTGTGTTTATTGACGATATTTTGGTCTATTCACGATCGGCAGAGGAGCATTCGCATCACTTAAGAAGTCCTAGGCACGCTTCGGCAAAGATAAATTATATGCTAAATTCTCTAAATGTGAATTCTCGGTTGACCTCGTGGCATTCTTGGGGCATGTTGTCGGAGCAGACGGTATTCGGGTCGATACACAAAAGATTGAAGTTCGCATGGAATTGGCCCAGGCCTACCACACCGACAGAGGTACGCAGCTTCCTGGGGTTAGCCGGATATTACAGAAGGTTTGTGGAGAATTTTGCTTCTATTGCGGCACCACTAACGAAGTTAACTCAGAAAGCAACAAATTTCGGGATCGATGCTGCGAGCGCGCCTTTTCGACGTTGAAGGAGAAATTAATCACAGCTCCAGTCTTAGATCTTCCGGAAGGATTAGACGGGTATGTTGTTTATTGTGATGCCTCTGGTACTGGGATAGGTTGTGTTTTGATGCAGCACGGTCGAGTCATAGCCTATGCTTCCCAGGTTGGTGCATGACTTGGTGTAGGGTTGGTGCATGACACCAAACATCCTTCTACTTGCTTCAACACTTGCACCATGTTGTAGAGGACCCTCAAATTGATAGGAAAATTAGGAGAAAATTATTTTTCTTGCTCTCTCCCTCATGGCACCAATTCGGCCAAGGCATGGCCGAATGGCCCCTCCATTTTTTTTTCTTCTTTCTTTCTTTCCTGCTTTCTTTCTCTCCTTGTTATAATATGACCACCCTTCTCTTATATATATACATATTGCATGAATGTGAGGGGCACATGCCCCCTCTCTAGATTTTTCTTTTCTTTTCCCCTTTCTTTATTTTTAGAATTTTCTTATTTTCCATGGAAAAGATGACTTAATTTTTGTCATCATTTTCATTTCATTTTTCTAGAAATTTCTTGAAATAACAAAGAAGACTTAATTGTCTTCCTATGTACACTTTAGCCCTCATAAAAAAAATGTGAGCATACACCTACATATGCTACATTTTCGGCCAACATGGCCATTCCATGAATTTTTCTAGAACCTCATAAATTCCCATTTTACCCTTAGCCTTTCCGCAAAATTACCATGATGCCATTTGCAAATTTTCCTTTTTGCCCTTAACCTTTCCCAATATTTCCATACTAATAATAGTTATAAATAATATTTATAACAACTCGTCCATTAAAATAATTTCTGAAAATGGTCTCGCTTTTAACTTTCCACGACGACCTTGGAATTTCCAAACGTACAATATACGGGCTATAACAAGTAGATACGAGTAGATGAGAATTGCAGATACTTATAAAAGGAGTGCGGTATGTGACCAAAGAAAAGGATATTGGATGATTTGTATTAATAGTGCATGTAAATCAAGGCTTCACGGAGCCAGGAAAGTAAGGAGCGAACCGTAAAGTGAGTTAATTAGTGAATTTGAGGCCCCAAGGACTAGGACTAGATTATATATATATATATATATATATATATATAATTTTGACTAAGGATTTCAAGATGGTTATAAGGTAGCTTGTGGGAGTTCTAAGAAAGCTCCCCGAGTTGATCCAGACCCTGTGCTCCAGACCGAGCAGACGAGCCTTAGTTATTCCATGGAGATCGACCCCGGAGGACCCTGCCGATGATTCCTCCGTAGTTCTTGACTCCGGGGGAGGAGGACCCCCCGCAGGACAACGGTTAGACACAGATCCGTTCGAGTATTCGTCCGGGACATCGGGGAGGATATTCCCGAGGCCGTACAACGGCCGCTCCTATGGTAGAGCACTACGTCGACCGGCCCCTCCCGGTGAGTGTTACGGATTACTCTAGCCCCTATCCTCGGCCGTCGGTAAACCAGAGTTACCCGATTATTTATATCCCTCAGACTCAGATGAGAGAGATGGTGAAGGCCAGACGAGCGGATGGTGGGTAGACGATGACGAGGAGTACACTTCACCTTATAGTCCACTAGATCAGACCAGAGACCGATCGGCTACAGGTATATGAGTCCTTATTGGAATTTTCTATGTATGTGCATTTGCTGTAGATTATTATTTAATAGTGGCGAGCGGAAACCCAAAGAGGCCGATAACCGAGTATTTATAAGTAACGGCGACCAAGGTGTGTTCGCTACCATTGAGAATCTGGAAATCTAGGATGGAAAGTAGTCATATATACAGATGAAAGGTGAATATCGAGAATTAAAAAGGCCAAAATAGTAATTGTGCAGTCGGAAGAATAAGAGACCCTTTCTAATTCGGAGGGAGATGCGTTACGAAAACGTTTTGGAATCGTCAAGACTTCAACTTTCTTTAGATTTTGTGGTGAAGGTCATGCGGTGAGGTGGATACGATTATACCAAAGATTAACGCACCGGATTTCATCGAGTTTTCGAGGTTAAGCGTCTTTGGGGTGAGAGAAATACTAGGATGGGTGACCCCCTGGGAAGTGTACAAAAAGCCCTCTAAATTTAGATATAAGAGGCAAATGAGAAGCTAGAGTAGCCTAAGGGAGATTGGAGTATGCGGAGTGGTTGGACACCTTAAGAGGTCGCGTAGGATGAGGCGGACTAGATTAGAATGAGGGTGAGTTTGAAGAGAAAGATGGTAGTAATTATATATATCGTACGCATGTGATATCCCATGTGTATCCCGGCAACCAACGTTGCGGTATATGGAAGGCATTAATCAAACAGGATAACGAAGTTCAAGTGACAAAAAATATATGGTACAAATGCTACAAGGTAAGCTGATGCTATTTTTACTACAGGTTAGGCTTGGAGAGTTTTAATGTAATGACATCTGGAAAGGAAAGAAAGTGAGTAGATGGAAGGTACGGAGATCAAAATGTCAGAAAAAGTGAAAAGTAAGAAACATGAGTGAGTGAAGCCTCCAGGAGGGACGACGGGCAATCACGGGACTATTTGGGTAAAAGAAAAATTGAAGGTAGGCATGCGGATTGGATAAAGTGTGGCATTATGGAACAAAAGAGGAATGTGTGGGGTCAGAGAATAGGCTTCGATAAGTGGGGCTAAAAGGATAGTGACCACGACGAGAAATATGAAGCAAGAGAAAGAATGGTTAGGCCTTGCGCTGATGTTAAGAGATTCCAGCCCTCGAAAGGCATATAAAGGGATAAGTGTGTGGTCAAATTAACACGGTTGCCTCGGACATGGAGAAGCTTTCCAAAAAGACGACTTAAGAATAGAACGGATTTACCCATTTAAAGGAATATTTCACGAACTTCAGAGCCGATACTACAAATAACAAGAGAAGAAAGGTGCTCGAGGAGGAAGAAACCCAAGGAAAGTTAAGGGTGAAAGTAGGAAAGGTACACTAATGGGTTGGTCAAAGGAAGAGGAGAGCATTTAGGAGTAAAGTAACTGGAAATCTTTAACCATGGGAGTAAGAAGGATACTTTAACGAGTTGGCGGTAGGAAACCGATTACTCATCGAGGAAAGAACGAGGATGATGAAGCAACACAATTGATTAGAAAATTAATGACATGGAATAAGAATTCATGTGAAGACCGAGAGATTCGATCATAGAGGAAATGAATGAAATATAAGGAACGTGAATGGAAGACCTCCCGGTCGTAGTATCAGAAAGATAGATAAAGGTTCGATGAACGAGGATAGAGAGGATGTAAATTGTAAGAATTCTATGCTAAGAGCAAAAGTAGCAGAACACTCGAAAAGAAAAACTTGGATGCACAGCTGCAACACAAACGCGTAGTTAAGAAGGATTATGAGCAAGTGAGCTAAGCGGGCGAAAGGACTAGTAGTGGATGGAAGGCTATGGAAATATTGAAAAAAAAATGATGATATAGACATAAATGGAAGAAGAACTCAAGGAAAGAAGTTCAAGATATGTTATAAGCAAAGTCGGGAAGAAAAACGAGGAGTAAGGTATAAGCGAAGACTTCATAAAGGATGTGATGAATCTTGATGTCCCCATTAACTTGCGGGTCCAGAAAATCGTTAGTCATAAAAAAATAGAGGTGTGAAAAGACGGAAAAGGAGGCATCAGAATTGGATCTAACCCTTATAAGTATTCCGATTGGATACAAGACTGTAACTAGAAAGAAGATAGATAAGTTAGACCATACGATGATGGAACCCTGGCCCTAAGAAGATCGTGAAGGGCGGCAGATAATTATCGAAGACGACGGGTACTCGAAGGCTATGGGCGATTGGGCGTATAAGGACCTCCTTAATAAGGGGGGAAGAACATACTAGACTTAAAAGGAACTATGACATTTCAAGATCCAGAAAAGGAGATTTATTAGCTCGGGACCAGAGTTTGAGGCGTATTGGCATATCGGGAAGGTAACGGAAAGAAGTAGAAATGAATTGACAATAAGTGTACCATGAGGCGCACATAGGAAGAAAGTATGGAAGATAACTCAAGAGAATGCTTTACGCCAAGATGAACTACAATATTTCTAGACCATGATTTGAATCCCTCGTATCGAGCAAAAAGTGCGCCGTACTTAAGTATGCAGTGACATGCCCTAAAGGGTAATGAAAAGAGCAAGAAAGGTCTCCAAGCTAAATTTACAAAGGGTGTTAGAGAGGATGACGAACCCAAATGACACTTGGGATGACAATGACAATTGTAATAAAAGGAACAACTATTCGTAGTTTGGAAATTTTTGAAGGAAAAAAAGGACGCTGCTCTTATGAATGGAAATAAAAGAGTTCACCAGATATTAGAAAATAGTTCATGGACCACTAATTATACTAAACATGAGAGCATATGATATGGAATTATATGAACCGTCAACGTGAAGCTATGCCTAACTACAATTGTAAGAAGGCCACACCGGAAAGCCAACAAGGAATAACGACTGACGAGGCAATCGCCGATACAAGGAAATCGAAGATAAGTACACTTGCGTTGCAAGAGAGTCATAATAGAAGAATTGTTGTAGTCCTATGCTTTTGGGATCGTATTGATAGATATGAGGGAAGGAAGTAAAGAAAATTTGTAGCGAGAGCTCAAAGATGTTGCGAGCTATGAAATTAGTTGAACTCGGATTATAAGTTTGCCATAAGTGTAACTGGACTGTGAAGGATAATAAATGGCAAAGAAACATTACGTATATACATATTTCGGATAATGATATAACTGGTCTTAGGAAGGAATATAACCATTAGGTTCACTAGCGATAAAGTTATCTTCGGGTAAACATTTGGAATGTGAGGGTAAAAGAGATGGCGACAAGGATCTAAGGATTAGAGAGCCTGACTAATGGACTACAAAAAAAATCGATACGTAGTATATCTAAGATCAACGGGTACAAAAAGGATAGCCCGAGATGGCATCGAAGGAGTAAACGCAAAAAGGGCGCCGTATATGAGAAAGGTAATTACCCACTAGCAAGGAAACAAGGAGCGAGAAAAAGAGAATACTTATAGGATGATGAATAGTTATGGCATGACAAGTCAAGACTACCATAATGGAGAAAGAACAAGAGCGAGATGCTAGTTAATTTTCGATCATGTACATGAGGACAAAGAAGTGAAAGAAGATGACTGAAGGCAATAAAAGAGTTAAGAAAGAATGAGAAGAGACTAATCCAAGTTGTAGTTTAAGCAAATGGTGATCGGACCCTAAAGGAAAAATAATTGTTCTAACGAATCAAAGATTGTGTCATGGGTTGGCAATACTGCAACATTCGAGGATGAATGTTTTTAAGGGGTGAAGAATGTTACACCCCGTATCTTCGAAGAAGCACTAATCAAATTTGAAACATAAGTACGTTGAGTTACGGTTAAGTAAAACCACTTTGAAATATATGCAAGCATTATCAAGTACATTTAATGAGTGAAGGGTTTATACAAGGTATACTAGAAGGTTTTATAAGGAAATGAGTGGAAGAAATGGAGTAGTACGACTTTGGAGAAAGGATGGGTAAAGTTTCATGTGAAAATTTTGGTCCAACTTGAGGGACAAATATATCTTAGCATATGAAGTGTTCTGAAGTGAAACAAAAGCCTAAAATGAAGTTCGTCGAGTCTAGTTTCTAACGCAACAAACTGCTAGTCGATAGGACATTAGAGTAGAAAATTATGGACGTTACAAGTTCAGCTAATAGAGCAGAAACGCGTGCTACAGTACTACTACAGTAACCGACCTGCTACAGTACTGCTACAGTAAAATGCTACAATGAACCCGACCCAAATTTGACCTTATATAAAGGGTAATAACCATTTTTTTCATCAGATTTTGCTAGAAATTTCCAGAAAATTGAAGAGAGAGGGAATCACAAAGTAAGCAATTTTCAAGCGATGGAGTATTAATCGAAGCTCGGATAAACGTATGGATGTGATTCTAGTATGGTTTTGCGGTGGATTCAAGGTGGATATTGAAGATATCACTGTTTTAACAAAAATAAGGTATGAATATCTCCTTATTAATATTACTTTTCGTTAGTTACGAAGATAGAGTGATGAAATGGTTGTATAATAAAGTTGTTGGTTGAGAAATTGGACAAACTTCGCGTGAGATGTTTTATGGAATATTTTGGTATTGATGATGATATTGTTGATGTTGGTGCTGTTGTAGTTGTTATTTTATTGGTATTGTGATTTCGGGCTAGGCACATAAACAGGGGAGGTACTGCCCGAATTTCGACAGATTATAAATGGATTTATTTGAAAGACTAAGACAAGCATATAACGATGAGTCTAACGATTGTGTGAATCCTCTTAAATGTAGACTTGCGAGCTCGGATGAATAGAGTAGATAATTGGAAGCCGAATTGTATGTTAAGGCTTTCCCTTTCTTTCATTTTGGCACGATCCTATGATACGAACGAACAACGAGTAACCGAGTTCCATATTACTCTCTACTCTTAGAAGTATTAGGAGCATCTCAAATATTCGATGATCCCGTACCCTTCTATTATGATTATTCCTTCGTTTCACGGGTCCTATATTGTATCATGATAAGGTTAGTTTATGTTTATGCATTACATTCATTTGCATACATGCATATTGACCCGTGACCCGCAGGCGTTATATATGCGTATATTATGTATATTATATATATATATGTATGGGGTATGGGAAAAGGGCGAGTCGCTATAGACGTATTACCACCGATCGACTGGTATGCGGTGATGATGATTATGATGCCCGGCGGGACCTATATAATGATTATGATGCCCGAAGGGGCCTCGTATGGGATAGGTTCGAGCCGAACGTTCCTCGACACTATGACCTATGCATTGCATATCATACGCCCTCGCAGGCATTTTTAGTAAACAAGAGATATACGTATATGTTCGCATAGTAAGACACACGTACGCATTCATACGTACATGTTCGTATAGTCGCACATACAAATGTATTCCGAAATTTCATTTAGTTTATGATTCTCCATTTTCTTCATGACTCTATGTGTATGTTACTCAGTTTCGCCTTACATACTCGCACATTATGACTGCCGACCCCCTTTCTTCGGGGTCGCGTTATGCCCACCGGTACGTACACTCCGGTTGGTGATCCTCCGGCCTAGACTTCGTCACCGCAGAGAGCTCTATTGTTCCGAGCTTGAGTCATTTTGGTATAGGTCCTTTGACATAGGCTTTGTTATACTCTTAGAGGTCTCGTAGACATATGTGCGTTGTGTATATACGGTTTGGTCATCCATATCGATGTAGTTCGTCTGGATATCCCCGTGTATACAAGTACTTTGTCGGCTTGCATATTTGTTATGTTTTGCTAGGCGTGGGTTCTCGTAAAGATGTGTTCATTCGATATAAGGCATTATGAATCGACAAAGATGCTTTCTGCATTTCCACATTGTCCTTAGCATCAGTCTGATTATATCTAACAGGTTCGTATACGAGTGTCCAACTCGGGCACTAGTCATGGCCCACCGATTTGGGTCGTGACAACTAGTGCTAGAGCCCGTGATTTCATGATTTTAAATCCACCAGAATTTTTTAGGTCAAAGTCGGATGAAGACCCACAAGGCTTTATTGATGAGATGTTAAGAACGTTGAGAATTATCCATGCCTCGATACTGAATTTGTGGAGTTGGCATCTTGTAGACTCCGGGATGTGGCGGTTCTTTGGTATAATAACTGGATATCTTCAGGAAAAGGAAATGCACCTCCCCTAGTTTGGCAAGAATTCGTAGATGCTGTTATCCGCCACTATTTGCAACCCGAGGTTCATCGGGCCGGAGCTGATAAATTCTTGAATTTGAAGCAAGGGAATATGAGTGCTCGGGAGTATAGCCTTCACTTTAATTCATTAGCTAGATATGCTCCGACTATGGTGGATGACATGGGAGATAGAGTGCGATAATTTGTGAGTGGCTGTGAGCACACATTTGTTCAAAGATTGTTTGATAGCTTCACTCCAGAAGGGGATGGACATCTCCCGTATTCAGGCTCATGCCCAAAATTTTGAAGAGCAAAGAATGTACCACTACGTAGGAAGGAGCGTGATATTGATGAGGATAAAAGAGGCTTATCCGCCGGCCGCCGCAGAATTAGGGGCCAGGGTCACGGCACAGATTCCGTATATTTGGCCAATCCACAACGAGTGCACCTCCTCGATTTGTGAGCAAAAGATTTGATAGTCCTATTTATTCGGTCCGGTCGAGTTCCGCAGTCTCGTGCCCCCGCCTGAGGTGACCCCAGCCGCCGAGAGACCACCGGTGCCGCGATATAGCCGCACAAGAGATTATTTCTGGGCTGCTGTCGCCGAGGTTCCGATGCTTGCTAGGCTCGTGGTCGTGTTGGGCATATAATGCGAGATTGTCCATCACGAGCGGAGAGTTGGGGGTTCAGCCCATGTGATAGCAGTTCTTCTTCTATTTCTGTAACACCATAGGGCGACTCCCTAGATTCTAGCAAGTATGGTAGGGGCAGAGGAGGGAGCTGGGCCAATGTGGCACTACCTCCCCGTATTTATGCTTTAGCCGGATGTCAGGATCTGGAGTCCTCCCTGGATGTGGGTACAGTTATACTATCCATATTCTCTCATGACGTATATGCATTGATTGATTAGGGTTCTATGTTGTCTTATATTACTCCTTATATTGCTAGTCGTATTAGGGTGAAACCTGAGCCAATTAAACCCTTTGAGTTATCTACTCCTGTTGGTGATCCAGTAATAGCTAGACAAGTATACAAGAATTGTTTGATTGTGGTATGTGATCGTCAGACTAAAGTTGATTTGTGGAGTTAGAAATGTTAGATTTTGATGTGATTATGGGCATGGATTGGTTATCCTTTTGTTATGCTAAAGTCGATTGCAGAATGAAAATAGTTCGATTCTAATTCCCAGGAGAACCCGTGCTCGAATGGAAAGGTAATACAGCGTCTCCAAGAGGTAGGTTTATTTCCTACCTTAAGGTAAGGAAGATGATCGCGAAAGGCTATATTTATCACCTAGTCCGAGTTCATAACACTGAAGCCAAGCCACCGACTTTTCAATCCTTCTAGAGTAAAATGAATTTTCGGATGTATTTCGCATGAACTCTGGGCCTTCCTCCGGAAAGAGAGATTGATTTTGCTATCGATGTGCTACGTACACTGAGCTCATCTATCCTCTTATCGAATGGTTCTCGCGGAATTGAAAGAGCTAAAGGCACGGAAATTTGAAAGATTTGCTTGAGAAGGGATTCATTAGGCCCCAAATATCGCCGCAGAAGGGAGCACCCGTCCTATTTGTGAGAAAGAAATATGGTTCCCTCACTGATGTGCATTGATTATAATAAATAAATAAAGTGACGATAAAGAATAAATATCCGCTTTCAAGAATCGATGATTTGTTTGATCAATTATAAGGTGCCAAATGATTTTCAAAA
>NC_081351.1:6671929-6686959 GCF_029784015.1 Lycium ferocissimum
TTTTGAAAAGGGGTTTCATTGGGCCCTTCACCCGGGGGGGGACCCCCATTTGTGAGAAAGAAATATGGTTCCCACGGATGCATTGATTATAGGCACCAAATAAAGTGACGATAAAGAATAAATATCCGTTTTCAAGAATCGATGATTTGTTTGATCAATTATAAAGGTGCCAAATGATTTTCAAAAATCGATCTAAGATCGGGTATCGGCAAGTGAGAGTTAGAGAGAAGATATTCCTAAAACGGCTTTCAGAATGAGATATGGCCATTACGAATTCTGGGTGATGTCATTTGGGTTAACTAATGCTCCGGTGGTGTTCATGAATTTGATGAATAATGTATTCAGCCCATTTCCAGATCTATTTGTGATCGTGTTTATCGATGATATCTTAGTATATTCTCGGTCGAAACGAAGCACACAAAACCATTGCCTAGCCGTATTGTCCCTTGGAATTCTTCGAACTCGTGAATTCTATGCAAAATTTTCAAAATGTGAGTTTTGGCTAAATTCTGTGACTTTCCTAGGCTACGTTATCTCAGCTCATGGCATTCGAATAGATGCTCAAAAGATTGAGGTTGTGAAGACTTGGCCAAGGCCTACAACGCCTACAGAAGTCCGTAGTTTATGGGGATCGGGTGTTACTATAGAAGATTTGTGGAGGAATTTTCCTCTATTTCAATACCATTGACAAAGCTAACTCAGAAATCGTGTTTTAATGGACTGATACTTGTGAACGCAGTTTCAAGGAATTGAAGGATAGATTAACTTCAGCACCAGTTCTGACACTCCCGAGAAGAACTGAGATGGTTATGTTGTGTATTGGATACCTCCGGTGTTGGGTTAGGCTATGTGTTGATGCGGCACGGTAAAAGTCATTGCCTATGCTTCAAGCTGCGATTGAAACATGAGAAGAATTACTCAACTTATGACCTTGAATTGGTCACAAGTTATTCATGCACTAAAGATGTGGAGACATTATTTATACGGCGTCTACGTTGATATCTATACAGATCACGAAAGTCTCCAATATATTTTTAAACGGACGGAGTTGAATCTTTAGCAGTAGCATTTATGGTTGGAACTGCGAAAAGACTATGATGTGAGTATTTTATACCACCCCAGAAAGCGATGTAGTAGTCACGCACTTAGCCGAAATCAATGGGTAGTCTATGTGAGCTTCCTCTGGAGAAGAAAGAATTAATCCGTGAGCTGCACCAACTAGCCAATCTCGGAGTTCATCTAATTGATTCGGTCCATACAAGAGTTGTATTCACAACCCAACTGTTTCATCCTTAGATATGGAGGTGAGAGAGCGCGCCAATATGAAGATCCCTGGGGCCGAGCCACTATAGAGATATATTTCATGAGAAAGAGAAGTCGCCATTTGAAGTTTCTACGGACGGGGTTGTTAAATACCGAGACAAAGCATGTGTTCCAAATGTTGCGGGGCTACGTCATCATATTCTAGAAGAAGCTCATTATTCTTGGTATTCTATTCACCAGGAGAGACAAAGATGTATCATGATCTTAAGCTAATGTATTGGTGGGATGGAATGAAGAAAGACATAGTAGAATTTGTAGCTCAATGTCCAAATCGGCAACAAGTGAAAATCGAGCATCAAAAGCTGTGAGGATTACCAAGTAACCGAAATCCCAACTTGGAAATGGGAAGTGATTAACATGGATTTCATTATAGGGTTGCCTCATTCCCGATGCAAGTATGACTCGACATGGTGATCGTGGACAGCATCTACGAAATCAGCCTCATTTTCTTCCAATCGAACCACATATTTAGCGAGAGATTATACAAGGTTATATCTTAAGGAGATAGTGCGACTTCATAGTGTCCCGACATCTATTATCACAGATAGAGGAGCAAAATTTACATCTAAATTCTGGAAGTCCTTCCAAGAAGGTTTGGGTACTCAGGTAAAGCTTAGTATAGCGTTTCATCCACAAATCGATGGGCAAGCCGAACGCACTATTCAGACCTTGGAGGATATGTTACGGGCAGGATATGTTACGGGCATGTGTGCTAGATTTCAGTGGTAGTTGGGATGACCACTTACCTCTTATTGAATTTGCCTACAACAACAGTTATCACTCAAGCATCCAGATGGCTCCATATGAAGTTTGTATGGAAGGAAGTGCAGATCGCCAATTGGATGGTTTGAAGTCGGGGAGACACAATTAATAGGTCCAGAATTGATTCAACAAGCAATGAAAAAGATTAAGGTTATCCGAGATCAATTGTTGACAGCCCAAAGTAGCCAGAAATCTTATGCGGACAACCGTCGGCGAAACTTAGAATTTCAAGTTGACGATTGGGTATTCTTAAAGGTATCACCGATGAAAGGCGTGATGAGATTTGGTAAGAAGGGAAAGTTAAGTCCTCGATACATTGGACCTTATAAGATTGTCCGCAAGGTGGGTCATATAGCTTATGAACTAGACTTACCTCCAGAACTTCAATCAGTCCATCCAGTTTTTCACATATCAATGCTCCTATCACACCCCAACCTTGGGGTGTGGCCGGCACTCGACACCCGAAGGGCCGAGCGAACCAACTGTGATATCTAAACTCTATAACGTGAATCATAGGCCGACGGCGCCGTCGAACAATAGTAAGAAGTATATCATGACAACTTGCAAGTAAAAAAGGCCCAATAATGCATAAAAATGCATTACAAGGGCCAACAAGGCCACAACCAAGAAAGACAACTAGTCAGAAGGCCGGCAAGGCCAAACACAATACCTGTACACTGACTGATAGTCTGTAAGCCTCTAAGAGCACTATTATGTATCAACTGGTCGGGACAGTGGCCCTGACGTACCCATAGCCATACTCTCTCTCTTTCTCTCTCTCTCTCTCTCTCTCTCTCTATATATATATATATATATATATATATATACATGCATCCTATTTAATGACTCTGACCAATAACTCCGGAGAATGGAGTGTGAACATCCCTGCTGAACTTTGGTATCCTACTGAGAAACGTACAACAATCCATCTACCGTACCTATGGGCATGATCACAGCCCATAAAATGCGTCAGTATGAAAGATGTACCAAGTATGTAAGGCAGTAAGCATAAACATAACATAAGCATAAGAGATACAGATAACTTGGGAAAAGATGTAAAGACAACTTTGAAACTGCGAACGAGGCCACTTGGGGCAACCATAATCATGACATAAATGTAAATGCGTGCCCATAAAATCATTCCTCAACGTGGAGGCATATATCATATCATATAACAATAATAAATCCCTCTGTGGGGTGAGCCCATCATCTCTGCTCAAGGCGATCAGTGGCAATGCACAGCTACTTGCCTACCCAGCCACCTACAACACGGCTCGGTAAAGAAAGAAATACATCCAAGTCCACAGCTATGTGCCTACTCGACCGCCTACAACACGGCTCGGTAAAGAAAGAAACATGTCAAGGTGCACATATAAGTGCCTACCCGGCCGACTATAGCGCGGCTCGGTAATGAAAATAAATACATATATATATAAGTGCAATGCAAGACTGACCTCAGAAGAGATATAATAAAAAGAGTCGGAGTGACCTATCGTCGTTAGCCTCCGACTATCTGTTATATCCCGTGTTTTCGCCTATTCGAAAATTTTGAAATGATTGTGACTTGTATGACATAAGTCAATATTTTGATTCTAGTTACCATGTCCATGTTGTTTATGAAAAATATTGGTGTGGAAATATGGAGGAAGGCCAAGGGAAAAGTCGGAATTTCGAGAAATTAGTTTCTGAAATTACAAAACGAGGTTTCTAACGAATGGGGCTCGATTAATACAAAAGAAAATTGAGGCCCAAGAGATGGGGTGGCCGGCCAACATAAAGGCCCAAGCCCAAGTCACATGCCAAGCATGTGACAATTAATTAAGCTAGCATGCATATATATATACATGCCCACCCTTAGAAGCTTCAAGAAAAAAAAAAAGACCAAATAATTGAGAGCAAAAAATAAAAAGGCCATTCGGCCGTGCAAGAAGAGGGAGAAAATAAAAATTTATAGTATTCAACTTCAATCTAAAAATCTTATTCTTGTTGAATTCTTGTCAAGTTTAGGACGCTCTCCGACGTGATATAATTGGTTTAGCGAAAAAGCGACGTTTGCGGCAAAGTTGAAATTGAAGAAAAAGGTAAGAATTCCATTTCTTGTGTTATGGAATAAGTTTGCATGTTATAATGATTAGAAGTGGATGAGAATTATGGAAGTGTGGTGTGTGTGTGCATGGCGTGTGTGTGTGTAATTAACATGTTTGCCCGTGAGCCATGGTGGTGTGGAGGGAGGATGAATTCAAGTTCAATTAGTTTGTTAGTTGTGTTGTTGTGACCTTAGTAATGCAAATAAAGGTTTAATGACTTGAATTGGCATTGGAATTGCTTGTAGGTAATTATGAGAAATTATGTGAATTTATATGATTTTTATATAAGTATGGAATTGAAGTCCTAAATGTGAATTATGGTTGTTGTTAATGAGCTTAGAAGGAAAACAATGTGATTTGGAAGCGTTGTTGCATTTGTAGAAGCTTTGGATAAGATATGGAAATTTAGCGGGAATGCTTGAATTTGTGAATATTGTTTGGAACGTTATTGGAATGTATTTGAATAATATTGAATTAGTTAATGAATATGGAAAATGTTGATATTAGTTTGATAATGTGAAGTTTGGATGGAAATTATTGAACTATGTAGAAAGGAGACTATTTGTGCCATAATGTAGCTTATGATGATTGTTGATGTTGTTGGGCTGTTGTGGTTGATATTTTAAGCCGAGATGATTCTCGGGGATGTCATATGTATAGGGGAAGTGCTGCCGAAATTTCGGTAGACCAACATGACCTTAAGTTGAATTCTTAGAATCTATAAATCACAATTGGTAAATATGACCATTTGTAGGTTAGAGCGAAACGGAATTGAGTTTAAGCGAGCGTAAGACGCGCGTAAGGTATGTAAAGCCTACCTTTCCTTCTTTTGGCATGTCCTAGTCATACTAGGTGAAGATCGGAACCTCGGGAATAATTACGCTCTTGAAATCCGAGTTTGATTTTGCATACTATTCATTCAGCGCAATTGAACTATAATCTTTATATTTAGTTAAAAGAATGCTCAAGCCTCCATAACCTTTGCTAATGTGTCCAAATTGCTCTGAAACTCGCATAGGTGACTTTATGGAGCCTAATGTTTGTAATTTAGGTCTGCCGCCTCAACTTGACCTGAGGTGGGCCCGCAAGTCCCGAGAATTCCCTTATTTGGTTTGTTTGTCTTATTTTCGTATGATATGAAAAGGAAACGTTTGCCCATGACTCTAAGGTCCGTTTGAAATGTCCTATAATGTTATTTGAACGTTCTTCACTGTGTATGATACTAAATTTTCCGAGAATGACCTACGATGTATTTTTCGAAAAATTGGTAACTTAAAAATCCGCGACTTTTGTATACTAATTCCGATTGACTCGGTACTTATTTTGAGCTATCTGATACCAATGTATATGTATGTGAAATTATGTGTCGAGTTCTGGAATTTACTTTTAATATGCATACGGTTTCTGCACTACTCTGCTCGTGCCAATGATTATGATTTCGTTCGCCGGTACCCGGGCCGGCTTCGTAATCGTGCGCCTTATGATAAATTCGGCAGTATGTTGTGTTTCGGTTTCCGAGACCTCGCCATAGGGCCGGTTACCGTATATGGAGTTATGCTGTGATATGGCTGATGATATGATTTGTTCCGCGGACGTGATATGTCGCGATATGATATGTGTGATATGATATGTTTGGGGTATGTACGGAGATTTGAAACCTTCCGGAGTATGTTGTGTTGTGGCACCAGCGTCGGGTGGTAGCCACGTTCCTGAGCGTTATGCATGATTTTGATTTGTATTATTTACATATGTTTTAGCACAGGTTTGATACTTGATTTGGTATTTTCTCCTTGTACTCATATTTCACCTGCGGTTTGGATTTCTGTACTCTATGCTTTATATACTCAGTACTTCTTTCGTACTGACCCCCTTTCTTCGGGGGCTGCGTTTCATGCCCGCAGGTACTGATATACGTCCAGGCGACCCGCCAGTGTAGGCTACACACTCTGCTATCTTGGATTGCTCCTTTTGATCCGGGAGCCTGTTTGTTGGTATATATGCTTTTGCCATGTATATGCTTTTGTACATTTGGACTTTCTGGGTACGACGGGGCCCTGTCCCGTCATATGTTTCTGTTCGGAGTTTGTAGAGGCCTGTAGTCATCTATGTGGGTCGAGGGTCCTATGAATGTTTGTTTTGTTGTGATTTGTATCTTTATGCGGTTCCGTTTGGTCTGGGGGCCATAGCGGCCCATATGTCTGCATATGTGTATATATGTGTTCGGCGATGTATGTTCCGCCGCTCTTCTGACTTTGATATGGCATTATATATTCGCGACCGCTTATGTTGGTATTTATTTTTACGTCTGCTTAAATTAATGAATATGATATCTGAGCTAAAGTAAATTATGATGATTTGATATGAGAGTCCGTTTGGGTGTCCAAATAGGGCGCCAGTCGCGGCCCACGGGGCTGGGTCGTGACACTATCGTTATTTTCGCTACGTTCTTTACCTTTCAATTCAAGAGACAACCACATGGAGAACATGTAAGATACTTGGTATGAGTTGCACATGAAATGGAGTTCAACTCATTCGGATGGTATATGATCAATCCAAGTTTAGCGGAACATTCCAATTCCGTGGCCAAAAGAGATATGTAAGCATGAAAGGCGTTTGATGCAATCATAGATGAAATAAAGATTAGTCCATTACAAGGAAGCGTATTCATCTCATGTTTAGTGGAAACTTATATCTATGGAAGGTCCGTCATCTTTAAGTGATGGACAAGAAAGATAAGGATGCGGGAATACACTTTAATATGAGCCGTTTCGGAGAAGAGGAAAGCTTAACCATTTCGGAATACGCCCGACTAAATTTTTACGAAAATGTTTCAATCAATAACCAAAGAAACATGGAAATATGGACAACACTTTAATATAAGTCATGTATGAAGTAGAGGGCTGCTCAACTAAAAGAATATGATCGACTTATGTTTTCACGGAATGAATGTATCAGTGAAATGTTCGTCGAGTTCTAGTCATGCCACAAAAGAGAAGAGAAAGCCCTACATACCTCGTCGATGGAGTTATATATGTTTCCCGAGTCCTCGAATGCCTTACGAATGATTTTCTACATAATACAGACTATTCAAGATCAAAACCAAGGTCATAGCTTATAGAAATCTTCATTTAGACATTTAATCAAGCAACTCATGGGCATGAATTTATAGGCCCTTTTTGTAGCAAAATTTTCCCGTAAAACGCTACCAAATTCTACTTCTCCTCTTCAATATGATCCCATCCATATCACCATATCTCCAAAAAAAAAAACACAACAAAACCATATAAAATATCCCAACAAATAAGCTAAGTTCATGAAAGTTTCATAAGAATATAGAAGAGCTTGTTCTATGGGGTTTTCACCAATTTCTATGATAAATTACTTGTAGAAGTTCAAAGAGATCAAAAGGAAGTTAAAATATACCTTAGTCCATGAAAATCACTTCAAACTCTAAGTTACTTCAAAGCAAGGTTTTCCTCCGAAAGGTGAAATAGTGAAGAAATCACAATTTCGAAGTTGGCATGTTGTTCTTCATGTTAAAGTTGATATATTTGCTCTTGGTATGGATTGAGATTGATGGAGGATTAATTGGATAGGGTTTGAGGGTTTTCTAGGTTGGGTATGGTGAGAAAATGGAAGAAAAATCCGTGTAAGGGGCCTATATATACTTGGGCAATTTAAAGCAGCACACTGTTCCCGCGGCAGTTTGCGTCCCTAGACGGAAATGTGAATTTCTCTCTACTCCAATGTTGTATAGATGAAAGGTAAAATGCACTGGAAACTAGACCCGTAGGCCTTCTATTTTATAGGTGGATCACCCCGTAAATCCAAGTAGATTGAGAGAAAAGCTCCGAGACATCTGACCCAAATTTCAGTGAAATTTACAAACTTAACTTGCGAAGCCCTTTGTCGACTTTCGTATTACAATTCGTTTGACTTCCAAACTTAACAAGAGACCATTATACAATTCAAATGCTTCATATCATTACTTGCTTATCATGTGGAGCACTCCTAATCTCACCCAATAGTACAAGTTATCATATTCCCAACTTGCCGACTTTTGACGAAACTCATGCTTCTTTGATTCATTCACTCTCCAAATCTTCCGTCACTTACTAATATTATTCATAGACTCTTGTAACCATTTATATTAATAAGCTCAATTCCTTTTAACTTCAAGATAATTTCTTTTTGAACTTGCGTCGACTAACTCATGATGCGACTTTAACGTGCGAAAATGCGAGGTGTGATAGCTCCGTAAGTGCGTCAGAGATCCTACTAGGATCGTGCCTGTATCGGATGTTCAAGTTACAGAAAAGTTGGCTTGTGAAGAGGTACCTGTTTCCATAATAGATAGGCGAGTACGGAGACTTAGAAACAAAGAAGTAGCTTCAGTCAAGGTCTTATGGAGAAACAATAATCGAGAGAAAATGACTTGGGAAGCGGAAGAAAACATGAAGTCCAAGTACCCGCAATTGTTTCCACCCCCGAAAGAGATTCAAGATGAGACATCGGCATTATGAGGTATGAAATGCTTTCTTTTCAATGCTTTTGGTCGTGTGTGGCCATAATTTATTGCTATTGTGTTGTAGCCCTGTGAGGCGTTGTTATTGTGGGCTGTTGTGATAGGATGGTAGCGCCATATTACAGGGAAAACTTTGGCAAAATTTTTGTAGAATTCCCGAGAACTTAACATTCGAGGACGAATGTTTTTAAAAGGGGGAGGAATGTTACACCTCAAAAAATTTCATGTCGTCGCATGTCAGATAGATTAACGCAGGGTGAGAAGAATATGATGTTTCTACAAGTAAGAAGTAGTACTAAACGGTTCTAATTAAGATTCCAAAGACGTTTGAAGCAAGAGAAGAAAGTTCATTAAGAAAGGTGAAGTATACATTGTGTTTCAAAAAAGTTTTGCAAGTACTGAGCTAACGTTGATCTAATGATGTCTTGAGGAAAAGTTATAATGCTCCATAGATTGTCAATGAAGTGTTAAACAAGTGTTAAGAAGGTTTTATAAGGATTGGAGATCAAACGAAACGACGGAAATAATTCCAGAAAAGTGGAGTTATATGACCACTTATACGGTCCATATAAGGGTTCGTATAACCCAACAGAAGAAATGTTTTCCCTGATGGTGAAATACAGACACTTATACGGACTGTATAATGTTATACGGATCGTATAAGGGTCCGTATAAATCCCGACGGGCTGAGCATTTTTCAAGTATAAAAAGATGTTACCACTTCATTATTTTCATTTTCGCACTTCTCCATTTCTCTACAAGTCTCTAGAACATTCCACCCATTTCATTTTCAAGAATCCAAGGGAAATCAAAGATCAACATCATTAATTCAAGTAAACCAAGTGCAAGGAAGCTCTTAGGGGTTGCTAGAAGTCAAGAATTTCTTTGCAAGAGGAACTAGGATTTTCTTCAAGTGAAGCTTTTCTATCCAAAATCCATTCCTACACGATCAAAGGTGAGTTTTATGATCATTTTATGTTATTTAGAATATTGGTAGGTTGAAAGACTTGGATTATGAAAGGAAGTAGAAGATGGGCTACAAATATGAGAATAATAACATTTTTGAGTAGTAGCTTCACTTGAATCGTGATTCTTGACATGTTACGTGTATAATTATGTTATAAATGACATTAAGAATATGGGAGAAATACATACATATCATTGGCCCTCAGAGACATTTCAGATTGTATAGGTTGCATTCCTTGTAATCCTATGTACTTTCATGATTTTTTTGTTACTTTCATGCCTTACATACTCAGTACTTTATTCATACTGACACCCCTTTTGCCTGGGGGCCGCTGCGTTTCATGCCCGCAGGTTTAGGGAGATGGGTTAACAATCCGCCTGAATATGTTGCCGTCCAGCTAATACTGGAGCACTCCACTTATCTCAGAGTTGCTGTCGTGTTTTGGTACGTTATATATTTTTGTTGTACATATAGGTATGGAGGGGCCTTGTCCCGACCTTGTTATGTCATGTATTCAAATAGAGGCTTGTAGACAGTTGTAGTACGGTTAGACATTGTATGACCCTCTCAGCCTATATATTGTTATATAGGTGTCCATGATGGCCTTATTCGCTCGTATGCGTTTTGGCCCAGTACGGTTACATACGTATGTCCTTTTGGGCTCGCTCCTTTTTAGTATGGTTCTCTTATGATCTAACAGGTTTCCATCTGATGACCCTCGTGGTCTACCCTTGTTCATGATTATGATATGAAAGCATGACTAGCGGTGCTCGGCAGGTAGGGCCCGTGTGCCCGTCATGGCCCTTCGGTTTGGGTCATGACACTCAAATATCTTAACTCAGAATCCGTGCTTCTTTTTGGCTTATCTTGGAACCAATTGCGACTCATCAACCTCGTCGAGAGTCCCAATTTCTCATCTTGCACAAGAATCTTTGATTCATATCTATTATGAACATCCGCCCATGTTGTCGCCAGAAATTCTAACATATTCTCCATTAATTTCAAGGAAGCACTTGAGCTCTTTAAGTTCAAACCTTTAGTGAAAGCCTCTGCTGCCCACTTATCTGGTACTGAATATTTCAATATACGCTCCTTTTGGAACCGGATCGCTAACTCCCATAACAACTCCGTGTCACCCTGAGTTATTTTGGAGATGTCCGCTTTCCTAGACTATACCTTCTTTGCTCCAGCATGAGCCTTAACAAAGGCATCTGCAAGAATTTCAAAAGATTTAATAGAATGTTTGGGTAATAAAGAATACCATGTCATTTCCCCTTTGGACAATGTTTCACCGAATTATTATAACAAGACCGATTCGATCTCGTCCGACTACATGTCGTTTCCCTAACAAGATCGATTCGATCTTGTCCGGCTGCATGTCGTCGCCCTTCACCGCATATATGTATGATGTCACATGTTCTTGAGGATCTGTTGTCCCATCACATTTTGGGATATCTGACATCTTGAATATTTTGGGTATCAACTTTGGCGCTGCTCTTGGCGAAAATAGTAGCTGAATATATCTTCTCGAATCCGGCCCCTTCAAAACCGGTGTTGCCCCTGGAATTTAAGCTATCTAGGTATTGAACTCCTTGAATTCCTTCTCATTTTGATCCAATCAACTAGTCAACTCCTTTTATTTCCGATCCAGCCGATTGGTCAAAGCTTGAAGGAATTTCATGATTTTCGATACATCATTATTTTCGAAACCATTTCCTATGGGTTCTCCATGATCTTCTGCTCTAGCCACCATATTTTCATTCGCCAGGCCTTCTCGCAGTGCTTTCCTGTTGGATACCCCTTCATCCCTTTTCTACAAATCCGTTATTGGTTTCTGCTATTTTTCCAACATATCAAATATCATTGCCAAGTTTGACCCAACAACCCTTACTTCTCCTTCGACAACGTCATCATCATCATCATCACTTAGGGTATGATCATCCGCAAAGGCGTCTAGATCCTTGAGGTAAGTCACCTACTCATTCCTTGTTCGAATTTCTCCAAGAATCGGATCAACTACCAGAATAGGAGTGTTCAACAATTCGTTGTTGTTGGCATCTGTTCGATCTCCAGTGCCAACCATTTTTCAAGTTTTTCGCCTGATTTCACCAACTTAAAAGCGATTAGTAATGAATTGCAAGTAACAAAACAAGACCACAATTATCCTTAGTCCCACGGTGGGCGCCAAACTGTTTACTCTAAAAAAAGGTACAATTGAATTTGTTTAGTGGTTTAAAGGATACGTGGATTGATTTATGTAGCTAATAATAATAATAATGTAAATGATAAAGTAATTATAATGAATGAAATTAAGTAAGTGAAATCAATAATAAAGTTAAATTAGCCTGGATAGCCTGAGCTCGGAAGAATCTCTCAATAAAGATGCCTCTGTAGGACTGCGGGCCTTGAAGAACAATGAGTAACCGAAGCTGAAAAAGAAAAGATTGCTAATATTTTGGCAAATGCGTAAAGCATAAAGTGTTCGGTTGTAAATTGGATGCCCTTCCAACATGAAGGTTGGGCTCCTTTTATAGAGGTGAATTTAGGGGTCGAGGGCTGAGAATCATTCCCTAGTAATGTACATATTTTTTTTATTTAACCACTACTAGGTGAACACCTAGTAGTTCCTTTTATTATTTTAATAATTTTTTATTTATTTAACCACTACTAGGTGAACACCTAGTAGTTCCTTTTATTATTTTAATAATCTAAAAGAAAAGTCTTTACAGAATGGAGAAAAGGAAAAAACAATAAAATAAAACAAAGCCAAGAGACAGCTAAGTGATGTCAGACCAAATTAGGTGTAGAAACCCTATGTTGGAAAGTGCCTCTTTTGCTGATATCTTTTGTTGAGAGATACAGGTGTAGATCTTGAGTTGTCCTCTCTTTTTTCCATTGAAGTGTCAACTTTATTAAGTTATTTCTCCACTTCTTTCCATTGAATTGCTTAATTGGAGTATGCATTCTTCAATAAGTGAGTTGATGTTGTTGTTCCGTCTTCGCGCCTTCACCTCCATGTTGCTTGCTCCGGTGGAGTCGATGATTGGTTCTTGTGTTCCATATCTGATATGTTCTAGATCTGGAATTGTAAAATCGTCTTCCCCATTGCTCTCCTTGCTGAGTAATTATTTTCTTTTGATGTGAACTTGCTTCCATATGCTGTTGTAGCTATTTCTCTTGGTGGTTTCTCTATTCTGAGTTGTTTTGTCCTTGCTGCCTGTATCCATTTTGTATGATGCATGTAACTGCTGTTGTTTCACTGGTTTGAGTCTCTTTTCAGAGTATTTTTGCATTTGGTAGCTCAATATCAATGATTCAATAGGTTGAGCATCATACGATGCTAATACCACACACCGAATCACTTTTATTGAACTGGTCCAAGTGCAAATTACTCTCTTGTAACCCACTTGTATGATTGTACAGGCTATTTGTATTATTGAAAAATCTTGGGTTCTTGTTTTATCTTGTAAATGTAGTCCTGCAAAACAAAAAACAAAGTTAGTTAAACCAATGTTCCTCATGTTCTGCTGCCCTAAGGGCATTTGAACATAAAGAACCCAATTTTCCTCTCCTCCATTCTTCCACCCAACTATCTCCTGCATGTTTTGATCCTCAAGTAAGGCGAATCCAATTTATCATTGTTGATGAGCCCCCTTCCTTTAGCTCCTAGTTCTTGAAATGATTCAACATCCACTTCCCCTTCATCTAATGCTAGATTGGCCAAGTGGTCAGCCAACTGATTCCCTTCTCTCGTGATATGAGTGATTTTAAAAGTTCTATTTTGCATTCTTTTCCAAATCTCCTCCACTACTTCAATAATTTGCCAAGGTACTTCCCAGTTTTTAAGAATGCAATTCATCAAGAGTAAGGAATCAGTTTCAATAAGTATTTGCTAAAATTGTTTCTCCTCAACAAACTTTATTGCTTGTAGAATAGCCATTGCTTTAGCCTGAGTATTAGTGCTAGCTTGATTTGTTAATTCCTTTGTTTTAGCAGAAATCAAATCACCATTCTCATTCCTCAAGCAAAACCTCCATGATCCTCTTCTAGGATTTCCTCTAGCTGCTCCATCTGTATTACATTTGATCCATCCCCTGTCAGGTGGCCTCCAATTCACTTGAACAACCTTAATTTTAGGTTTGTAGTTCTGTAATGATTGTATCAGTGTGCTCCACTTGTAAGATGCATGTTTAAAATTGCCCCTTCTCACCTTCATGAACATGACAATGGTGTGCATAATCTGGCACATTAATTTAACTTTGGACATCTTTCCTCCATGCTTAATAGCATTCCTCTTTTTCTATAGTTCCCACAGAATAATTGACAGTATAGCTTGAAAAATGTATTTAACATGGATGTTCACTGGAGTATCCCACCATTGATTAATCAACTGGCTCAATTGTAAATTCGGAATATTTATGCCCATGGGTCTACAAATGTCACAACCCGACTAGGGGCCATGACGGGTACCCGGGGCTAACCACCGAGCACCGCTCATACCATTACCCATCGTACTCATCAAACATTCATTCATTAATCTTATACTCAAAATCATAGGAAAAACCATTTTTCACTTCAAAACATAATTACTTTTATATATATACGCCCTTCGGCTATCAAAATAATGTACATACAATAAGGACATCGTGAGACCATACTACCCACACATATGTATTGTTATACCTTGAAAAAATTTTCGTTGATGCACAGTGAATAGACTAACGAAGAGCACGAAGTATACGGTGTTGCAATAAGTAAGGAATGACATTTGATGACCCTAAGTAAGATCTCAAAGACATTCGATGTTAGACGAGAAAGTTTGCCAAGAGAAGGCAAGGCATACGATAAGTATCGGAAGAGATTTACGAGTAACAAATTAATGATGATTTAACAATGCTTTGGAGAAGATTTATAACATCCCTTAGATTGTTAATGAGGTGATAAAAAAGTGTCAAGAAGGTTTCATAAGGATTGGAGATCAAACGAGTCGACGAGAACAAGTTCGGAATGACTGGGCATTATACGGCCAAACATACTGGCCGTATAAAACATACGGACCGTATGTCCAGCCGTATAATCAGCCCAGGTTAGCACCCCTCTCTGGACCAAATCTACAACTAGACATACGATCAGTATAATTTATACGGACCGTATGTTGGTCCGTAGAAGTTGGTCGGGACAGATTTGGTGATTATTAATAAGGGACCAAGTTTCATTTTATTTCATTTCTCTTTCACTCCACTTCTCTCTAGAACATCTCTCTACATTTCTCCCACAAGAATTCAAGAGATATTAGTGTTCAACTTCATCAAACCAAGTGAATCAAGTGTAAGAAACCCATTAAAGTTCATCCAAGACAAGGAATC
>NC_081351.1:6687059-6697914 GCF_029784015.1 Lycium ferocissimum
GAATAGCTAATACTAAGGAAAATAAAACTGAGTCTGTGTTGAATAATGTACAGGAAACCTAAAATCAGGTATTTATAAGAGTCAAAGCCGTGCAAAAATTGGATTGACAAAGTTGCCCTCGACGGACCAATGTACGGACCGTACATTTTATACGGTCTGTAGAATCAGTGAAAGTCTTCCGTGAAATCTCCTCCAGTTGTCAGATGTACGCTCAACTTTTACGGACCGTAAATATTATACGGTCCGTATAACTTGCCCGTAAGTCCTCTTCTCTTTGAGACTCCTCTGGAACCAACATACGGTGGGTTCTACGGATCGTAAATATTATACGGTTTGTACTTCTGCTCGGACTTCCACTTCATGTCAAGACCCATTCTGTTAAGCATTCACGATGGCATTTACGGACCGTGAATATTCTACGGTCCGTATGTTCCTCCGTATAACTTCAGGCTTCAGTTAATTTCTTTCTCTGAACATCTTTTTCACTCCATTTCCATGACTTGCTCCTGAAACTCGTTAAATATCTACAATATGTTACAAACACATCAAAAAGACCAAGACTTGCTCAAAAACAAGTAAAACTTATAGCCAAAAAGTATCGAATGTGCCATAATTTCACGGTACATCACCCTTCTTTCATTAAGGCATGGTTCCCTTGCTATATGTATCCTTTCATGAGTTCCATAATGTCTTCCAAATGACTCTATCTCTAAGGTTTCCAAAGCTTACGATTCTCGATACGTTCACGATTCTATTGCCTCTTTTATATGATAGTTGATCCTCTAAGGATAAATATAACGAAAATAATGATGTCAATGATGACGATGATACTTATGAACTCCTATGTATACGGATTTAAATATGTATGACTATTATGTAACACCGAGCTTATATGGCCGGGTATGATACCTATCGTGCGCATACCACTGCAGTTGAGTACGGATAACACCGAGCCTTGGTAGGGACAGGTATGTATGACACTGAGCCTTGTCATGGCCGGGTATGTGAAACCACCGAACCTTCATGGTCGGGTATGATATGGATACGAATATGTATATAAATATGGATACGGATATGGACATTTGTATATGTATATGTGTATGTACACGAGCACGCACTAGAAATGGAAGGTCTTTATGAAAGACAAGTAAGTAATTACGATGATGGCTATTATCTCCTGATTCTCCCATCTTATGCTATTTCTTATGCTCTCTCTTATGCTCTTATTATGGTGTTGATTATTCTTTAAATACTCAGTACATTATTCGTACTGACGTCCTTTTGTTTGTGGACGCTGCGTCATGCCCGCAGGTGGACAGGGAGACAGGCTTGATCCATAGATATCTTGTTCAGGGACTACATAGCGGAGCTCCATTTCATCCGGAGCTACAGCTTTTGGTATTTATTCTTTTGTGTACATACCTATGGGCATGGCGGGGTCCTGTCCTGCCTATATGATGTGACATACTCTCCTTAGAGGCTCGTAGACAGTCGTGTATAATTAGATGTCCTTAGCCTTGTCGGCTTATATTTTGTATATCATTTTGATAGCCTCGTCGGCTTGTATATATGGATATGGGCATTGTTATTGATGATGATATAAATGTGTTGTTGCCCAACGAGATTGGCACTATTGATGCATATAAATTATGAGTAAGCCATGTGGCTCACCTAGATGTCCATGTGGCTCACCTAGATGTGAATACGAGAGTACGGTAAGAGGTACCCGGGTGGGTTAGCACCGAGTGCCTGTCATGGCCCTCCAGTTGGGTCGTGACAATAGTATACATTCGGGGGATTCCTTCTGGGATCTTTGAGCATAAAATCCAGTTAGAGGAGGATAGCAAGCCGAGTGTGGAACATCAAAAGAGACTTAATGAAAACATACAAAAAGTTGTAAGGAAAGAAATTATCAAATGGTTGGATATTGGAGTGGTTTACCCGATTGCTGACAGTAAATGGGTGAGCCCAGTTCAATATGTTCCGACAAAGGGCGACATCATAGTGGTGCCCAATGTAAAGAATGAGCTGATTCCGACGAGGACTGTGATAGTTTGGAGAGTTTGCATGGACTATCACAAGCTTAACACTACTACTTGCAAGGATCACTTTCCTATGTCTTTTATTGATCAGATGCTTGATCGGCTAGCGGGCGGGTCTTACTATTGTTTCCTAGACGGATATTCAGGCTACAATCAGATCAACATCGCCCTTGATGATAAGAAGAAGATGACATTTAATTGTCCTTATGGGACATTTGCTTTCAGAAGGATGCCGTTCAGTCTTTGCAATGCACCGGCTACCTTTCAGCGGTGTATGATGTCGATATTCTCTGATATGGTGGAAGCCTTCCTTGAGGTCTTTATGGATGATTTCTCTGTGGTAGGTGATTCTTTTGATGACTGTCTTGACCATTTGGGTCGAGTGCTTAAACGCTGTGAGGAGACTAATCTGGAGCTGAATTGGGAGAAATACCACTTTAGGGTTAAAAAAGGGATCGTCCTAGGGCATAAAATCTCTGAAAAGGGGATTAAGGTCGATCAGGCGAAGATTGATGTAATTTTAAAACTTCCTCCACCTATCTCAGTTAAGGATGTCTAGAGTTTCTTGGGACATGCTGGTTTCTATAGGCGTTTCATCAAGGATTTCTCCAAAATTGCTAACTCGTTATGTAAGCTTCTTGAAAAAGAGGCTAAGTTCAAATTTGACGAGAAGTGTCAAAAGGGATTCGACGAATTGAAGGAGCGTTTGACCACAACTAGTATTATTATTTCTCCTGACTGGTCTCTGCCGTTCAAGTTAATGTGTGATGCGAGCGGTTTTGCTATCGATGCTGTGCCTGGCCAGAGACATAATAAAATCATATTATGCCAGCAGAACATTGAATGCGGCTCAGATGAATTACACAGTGACTGAGCAAGAGCTGCTTGCTATAGTTTTTGCTTTTGAAAATTCCTAGCCTATCTGTTGGGGTCCAAAATTGTGGTATACACTGATCATGCTACATTGAGGTGACTGATGGCAAAGAACAAAGCTAAGTCGCGATTGATTCAATAGGTGTTGTTATTGCAAGAGTTCGATTTCGAGGTGAAAAACCGCAAGGGAACTGAGAATCAGGTTGTTGACCATCTCTCCCGGCTTGAAGAAGCCAGGAGGCCTTTGGATGAGCTAGATATTAATGATGCATTTCCAAATGAGCGGGTGTTGGTAGTGTCAATGTCACGACCCAACCCCGTAGGCCATGACTAGTGCCCGAGCTGGGCACCCAAACACATTCACAAATCCGAATCACAAACAGATAGCTTACGCGTATACAAATATCAGACGCTGTCTCAGATTATCTCAAACTATCTCAAACACATCTCAAACACAAACATATATATATCAGAAGCCGGCAAGGCTATCAAATGGCGCATCGGCTCCAAAACATATACAAATGCAAGCCGACAAGGTCGCCCCCGCGAACGGGATCGCCCGTAACATGTAACATACAAACACACCCGTACGTAATAGGCCTAACCCACATATCCGTCTACGTACCTCTAAACGGACCAACGTAATCATATGACGGGACGTGGCCCGCCGTACTCCCCGAACAAACATATACATATGCACGAACGAATATATACCAAAATGTGGCTCCGAATAAGGGGAGCACTCCAAACAACAGGTGGGGTGTCCTAGATCGGCGGATCACCGAATCGTACCTCCGTACCGCGGGTATGAAACGCACCCCCGAAGAAAGGGGTCGCATTTAAATATGTACCGAGTATGCAAAGCGTAAGATATAGTAAACAAATCGAGTCATAATCGAAACGTAGGTACGAAAAGTAAGTGCATATCCAAAATACCAAAATGTTTACTTTCAAAATACAAATCATGCATGGGGCTTAAAAATATGGTCGCCCGCCGTCATCGCGCCATAACACAAGATAACACCGAAAGTTTTAAATCTCCGTATCCCGTCACACATCATAACAAAGCATAACGCCATACACAAGATAACACCAAATATAAGCGGAACCCGCCCCTCTAGCGAGGGCTCGCGAACCATAACACAAGATAACACCGGAGTATAACAAAGTGCGCACGACAACGTAACCGGCCCGAGACTCGGCGAAAGATACAACAGAATGCACGAGCAGAGTCGTGAGTAACCATATGTATAAAATCATTATCATAGACTCAAAAGATAAGTAATATGACCATACTTGGAAATCGGGATAATAGCCAAACCACATTCTTTCAAAAGTCGTCAGGATTACAAAAAGGAGAGTCGCGGGACCCACGGACGGGTGTCGACCCGAGCCGGGCCCGCCTATGAAAAACATACTCATCATACGCCATACAATCTCCTACGAACATATCGAGGCAATCCGAGCCTTTCTGTGAAAGTTACGATCGTTCGTAGTTACGGAATTCTTTAAAAACAAAACTTTTTATGCAACATTTGAAAATCAAATATTCCAATGACATAAGGGCCAATATTTCATCATATCAAGCATACGAATTCCAAGAAACGAATAAAAGTCATAAACATGCTCGGATTGCGAGAATAGAATTTTCTCGAGGCTCGTGCCATAGCCTATTTGTAACTAAGGCATGCCAAAAGAAGAAAGGGTTGAGCTTTACATACCTCGTCCGCTCTTAAAGCTAATCCAAACTCAAGCTAATCCCAACCTACGTCTCGGGCTCCCCAAGGTCTACAAATACGTCATAATATGCCAAACATTAGCCATAGGCATTTAGGCATTTAATTCCAAATTAGCACTTAATTCTACGTAAATTTGGGCAGACTTCCCCCGTAAATAGACCAACCCCGAGAATTTAACTCGGCCAAATCAACAACAACAACACCAACAACCAACCTAGCAACATCAATAATCAATCCGAAAAGCAATATAACATTAGTAACCCTCTTTTACATCATTCAACAACATTCATAATATTCAATTCAACTACTTACATTCAAGCCAACATCGACGCTCATACATTCCAATACTAACCCGAACCCATACCAACAATATTCAAAGACATTTTAAACAATTCATACAACATTTCAAACATCCCAAACAACATCCCAACTTACCCGAATTTTGCCCCAAACCCGAGAACACAACTATAACCTATTCCTCACTTCCAAATCATGATTTGCACCAACAATCCACACTCTAACAATGTCATTCTCATAAATACAAAAATTACATTAAATGCACATTATCCTCCAAATCAGCCCACAACACTTACAACATCAATTTGAGTCATTAAACTCTTATCGTCAACATAGAATTCATAACGACAACATTCAAAATTCCAAATAGAATTAATCCATTCTTGTCATATAATATGACCTATATTCGGCCAACACTACACATATACATATATTGATGATTCTCATTCTTTTCTTCACACTACACAACTAAACATGCTACATAGAATCAATTCATCATCTCAACACAACACACACGCCTACACGGCCATACAAGCCATGCACGGCTCAACTCCAAAATACCATATTTCATAAATTTCATCCATTTTAGCATACTACAACATGCATACACCATTCATAACACATAAAACAAGATTAAATCTTACCTTTCTTCTTCAACTTCACAACTAGGCTAGGGTTTGCGATTTACAAAACGGATGGTTTGATGACCGAAACAACACTTCCACGCTACTTAGGGACCTCCAATTAGTGGATTTGCATGGAGGAATTATTTTTGGGATGGCTCAATTTGGACTTGGTTTTTCTTGTTCTTGGCCGAATGGCCTTCAACTTTGCTCCAAGTTCTTGTCTTTTTTTTTCTAAGTGTTGAATGAAGATGAATGACTTAGAAGTCATCTTTTATGCTCCCATATAAACTATACATGTGTCCATGGCCCACACACGTGTTGGACCAATTAAAATTGGCCACAACATGTGTGTGGACCATCCCAAGGCCACACGGCCAAATGGCCACAAAATGCATGATTTGCAACTTCCAATTATTCCACTTTTGGTCCCAAATTTTCCTAAATGTTCCATGCCAACAAATTCATGAACAACTTAGGTCTTAAAATAAAATCGTCGGTCAAAACTCCCGACTTTGTATCCCGGAATAGTTTTATCCCTATCTTATCATAGTTAAACCGGATTGCCCCAACGTATAAAATACGGGATATAACAGTCAATGCAGGTGGCACAATGGTATGCAGACATTGCCAACTATTCGGTAACAGGCATAATTCCAGATGAGATCAAGTCATACCAAAAGAAGAAGTTCTTGCGGGATTCTTGTCAATACTACTGGGATGAGCCCTACTTGTTCAGAACATGTGCTGATAATATCATTCGGCATTGTGTTCCTGAAAGTGAAGTGATGGCGATTCTGAAGGCATGCCACGACTCTCCGGTTGGGGGTCATCATAGTGGTAACCAGACTGCTGCTAAATTTCTTGAAAGTGGTTACTACTGGCCAACTCTCTTTCATGATGCAAATCTGTTGGTGCGGTCTTGTGATCAGTATGAAAGACAAGGGAGTATAGGTAGAAGGCAAGAGATGCCGATGAACTTTATGATGGAAGTGAAGGTGTTCGATGTCTGGGATATTGATTTTATGGGGCCCTTGGTGAGCTCTTGTGGCATGAAGTATATCTTGGTTGCTGTTGATTATGTGTCGAAATAGGTAGAATGTCACACCCCAACTTGATAGGGCATGATGGGCACCCGACCCTTACTTAGGGCCGAGCGAACCCGCTGACTCTCGTTATACTCATAATCTTACTGGAATCTTAAATCATGAAACGAATGCATAATGAAAGCTTTTCAAAGAACAACATGCTCTTCGTCTTTCTCAAATCAAGTAAAGTCTGTAAACATATGAAATTTGTAACAAAATGCATAGTGATACATCGGCTTACAGAGCCGCTTACAAGAATGACATGTTATATACGTGACTCTGTCTGCAAAGTCTCTAACATAAATTAAGATGCCATAACATAGATACTCTGACTCGGCAGCACTCCGGAAGGAAATGGAGCTCGCCAATCCAAAGCCGGAACATCTTCTACTAATATCCTCGACTCATCCGTATACACCGCGTGGCATGAAACGCAGCCCCCCGAAAAGGGGGTCGGTTTTAATATGTACTGAGCATGTAAGGCATGAAATACCGTAAACAGGATCATACTGAAATAAGGAGTATAGAAAATCATAAGGCTTGCCTCTGAAACATAAATCATGCATATCAATATCATATCCAGCCTGTTAGGGGACTTAGAAGCATAAGTGAGTAATCATCTTGTACATATGCATATAAACGTGTCCCGACCCTCTAGTGAGGGACTCGGTGAAATAATCATATATATACCGTACCCGGCCCTCTAGTGAGGGACTCGGTGAATAGAATCATCATATGCCATCCTGGCCGCCATACCCATATCATCACGTCATCATGTCATCATATCATCATATTATCATATATATATACCGTACCCGGCCCTCTAGTGAGGGACTCGGTGAACAATGCAGTGAAACTGTGCACGAATACGTGTCCTGGCCCGGGACTCAGTGAAAGAAGTAATAACAGCTCGCACGAGCAGAGTAGTGAGAAACCATATGCACATAAATCATTATGTGAGACTCGATAGATAAGCAGACTAATCAATGCTCGAGGGGTACAACAATATTCATAATGAGTTCTTTCTAAATTTCATTCGAAGTATATTAAGTATCGTAGACATATATCAAATCAATCCGAGCCCGCCCATGAAAGTTATGGGCATTACTCGTTATGGAATCTTGTACGAACGTATCGAAGCGATCCGAGCCCGTCTATGAAAGTTAGGAACCTTATTTGACATAGAATCCTTTAGGAACAAAAACTCTTTATGCAACATTTACTATCCAATCATACAAAAGACACAAGGACCATAGCTCGACTATATTAGGAATGCTAACATCAAGAAGTGAATAAGAATCGTAGACATGCCCGGATCTTATGAATAGAGTTACCCCAAGGCTCATATCATATCTTACTTTACATCTAAGACATGCCAAAAGAAAGAAAGGATAAGCTTTACATACATGTTCCACCTCTTATTAGCTACGCTTATTCGTCCAAGCTCGTAAGCCTCCACTTAAAAGGATTCACACTAACGTTAGACTCTTTATTGCACACTTGTTCCAAATTTCAAATCAAACTACTCTATATTCTGCCGAAAATCGGGCAGCATCTCCCCTGTTTATATGCCTAGTCCAAAATTACAATTCAGCAACCAATCAACAACAACAATAATACCCACATCAACAACACTATTATTCATACCAACATATTCTATAAACTTCCCACACAGCGTTTTTCAACATACAACAACAATATGCACTTTCTTCCATCCCAATCAAGGAGTATAATCTCATCAACACGCCAACAATGTTAGATACCATTTTTTTATGCATAAATCATTCCATCCACATGGCCACAACACGTTCAAAATATCCCATAAACACAACAACTACAATACAACACTCTATGACCTTTTCTCCATAACCAGTTTCATTTTTAAGGCTTGCTAGACCTTTAAATAAATTCAACATAAAAGATGCGATAAATAACATACCTTATACTTGAAAAAAAATCATCCACATCAACCTTTTCCAACACCAAGCTTAAGTAGAAGCAAGAACAATCACCTTTCACGGACTAGTTTGGCGTAATCTTGTCAAATTCTTGATTTATCGGACTATAATGCTTGGGGGAGGTGTAGAGAATTTTCTAGGACCCTTTGGAATGTTATTATGCTGAAAAAAATGGGGTTGATGGGGGTATTTATACCCCTCCTAGGTCGGTTTCACCGACCTTCTCACGTGGGGCCCGCGGAGCCATTTGGCAGCTTAGGGTCTTCCTCTTAAAATAGCCATAACTCTTGATTCTGACATCGTGTGAGTGACCAAGACCTATGGTTGGAAAGATCTTTCAATTATATACAACTTTTATTCTTGTTGGTTTTTCAAATTCCAAACTTATAATGCCATTTTTTCCCCTCAAAATAAAATCATCCGAAAACGTTTCCTTAAATCGTCCTTTTGGAGGGCTTATGTCCATATTTGGCTTATGGGTCCTTCTTAGGACTTGCTCAACTTTCCATGTAATACTTGTATCACTTATAATATATCCTTTACAAAATCTCGACATGTGGGCCCCACCTTAACTCATGGTTTCGAGGGCTATCATCGAGTGATCATGTTAACCGATTTACTCCATACACTCTCCAAATGTCATATATATGTTCTTATGCTCAGATAACATAATCTTTATCCATAATCCTTGTGTAACTCTGCTCTCCCTGAGCTCATACTAAGCTGTCCACAGTCTTGATAACGCGAAATTTTCCAAGGTGTAACATCCTTCCCCCCTTAGAAACATTCGTCCTCGAATGTTAAACTAGTCTCGTAAGGTCTTATAAGGATCTCAGGGGGTTTCCTTTAATACTATAACATGCAGTCTCATCTACCAATCATACTTCTTCTTCACCTCTTCCTCAGCTTCTCGAGTCATCTCCTCCCTGTTGTTGTTCCGCCACCATACCTTAACAAAAATCACGTCTTTAGTACGCAATCTTCTTACCTGACGATCCAGTATAGTTACAGGGTTTTCCTCGTACGATAGCTCTTCCGTTACCTGGACATCATCCACAGAGAATACCCTAGAAGAGTCACCGATGCATTTGCGAAGCATAGACACATGAAACACTGGGTGTACTGCTTCCAGATCAAAGGGTAGGTCTAACTCATTGGCAACCTTGCTTACCCTACGAACGTTGTAATAATGTCCAACATATCTCGGGTTAAACTTCTCCTTCTTGTCGAATCTCATTACACCTTTCATGGGTGATATCTTCAAGCATACCCACTCGCCAATCTGGAATTCTAAGTGTCGACGCCGATTATCGTCATATGATTTCTGTCGGCTCTGAGCTGCTAATAGCCGTTCCCTGCTTTAATTATCATCAGCTGGTATCATCCTGAAAGAATTTGACACATAAATTCACCCTCTTTTAGTAGCCAGCTAGTTCTGATCATCTTGCTTAAATCATCTTATAATCCCCTTTACTCAACTTGTAACATTCTAGGCACATTATCTCGTGTCATCTCTTTATCTTTAATTCAAACTCTTCTATCGTCCCTTTGCTCAGATGTTGCTCTCATCTTTCCTGTCACACATGACGCTGCAACCTTTACACGAATATACGAAGGTGCTCAAATTAGCCCAAGAAATATCCCGCATTATGAGTATTATGTGAGTCAGCGGGTTCGCGGCCTTAAATAAGGGTCGAGTGCCCATCACGCCCTAATAGAAATTAGGGTGTGACAAATTGGTATCAGAGCGGTTCGTCCTAGGGGTTGTCTGCAAAGTCGTGTCCGGTAGAGTCCTGTTTATGGTGTGAAGCGCGCCACATTTATAAACGAGAGGCTACGGGGCATCTAGGATGGTTACTCTTCTTTGACATCTTAGATCGTGCCATAGAGCCAAGTTATAGGAAATGAGATTCTCGACACTGACCTTTGACTTCAGTAGAGAAATGGCATCGACGGAAGAAAGTGATTAACGATAGTGGAGGCTACGAAGTACGCAGGTAAGTAAAGGTATGCAAGACATATGTCAGGTAAGATATCGAAGTACGATTGAAATAGACGTTGAAGACCGAAAGGGAAAGTAAACAAGGAAGTGTAACAGGTGCCGTTTGAGTTGGGTATACGAGGTAGGTTCATTATTTTTGTACTGTCGATGATGTTGGGAGCCCCGAGGCGTGATATGATGTGATATGCATATATGTATGTTGGCCCCATGAGGCATTGTTGGTATCTCCCGTG
>NC_081351.1:6698014-6823425 GCF_029784015.1 Lycium ferocissimum
CATGCCTGCTATAAGAATTACCGATAATTGGCTTTTAAATAATTGAATAATGTAAAATTCTTTTACACTACCAATAATTAGTTAAAGCAGTCTATTGAGAAAATTGACTTAAAAGAAAGGAAATTTCTTTGTTGGTTTCAATTTGTTGTTAATTGGGAGTGGGATGGGAAGCATGTGAGCTGATTTGACTAATGTCGATTAGATCTCTTTAATTCGAAGCAATCTTCAAAGTTGAAAAGATTAAAGGACATGTCTCATCATGTGACTTTTCAGAAGACACCCCATTACTCACCATCTCCTTGTCCTTTTCTTTGAATTATTAAAACTGTTATCATAGTTTTTAATGTAGTACGAAACAGACACAGCTAAGGATAGCTTAGCTGGGGAAGAAGTATGTTGGTCTTAAACAGTAGTGACAATCTCCTGAATCAGATAACCTCATGAGTATTAGTTAATTAAGATCGAAGCTAATAACAATGTCACATTGGATGATAATGTATTTTGAGTTACAAAATTATTGTGAACGGGGACTGGATCCAGCATGTTGCGTGTGGTTTCACGGGAACCCAGTAAATTCGCTCAAACCTTATATACACACGGAAATTTCATTAAATATATATAAATTAGTTAATATGCCCGCGCTTTGCGCGGTCGTATAAGATATCTTTAAATCTACAAAATATATCAATTTGTGAATATAGTTGAGATAGAAAAGATAAAGTTTTCAGCAGATTTTGACTTTGACAAGACACAAAAGCATGATGCGTAGCCATAGATGATATCTTAGAGCTTTAGACGGTTTGTTGGAAGGTATGATCCCTGAACTTATTTCCAATACAAGTGACCAAATTGGAGCTAATTCATTTGCAGCCAATACCAGAGCAATATAAACATTGTTCTCTTTACCCAGTGAGTCCAATGTTTACTGTTAAATAAAATTATGAAAATTAACATATTCTTTTGGAGGTATTACTAAAGAATAATGCATTCATCACTTATCAAATAATAGTGATACACATTTGTTTGGATTACTTGATGTGTATATATAAGCTTTTCTCACAATACCTGCCTCACTTTAGTACTAACTGAGCTTGTTCAATGGTAATACATGAGTTTATCTTTCAATAACAGTTGCAAGACTTCTTTGTTACTTGACACACTAATATGTGCAACTTTTTCCTGCAAGACTATTACCCATTTCACGGTGTGTCGTATTTGCAATCTTTTGTAGTTGCGTTGGAGGTTATTACTTGAATGTACAGTTGTACCTGCACAAGAATCATACTTGTATTATTAGTAAGCTGCACTAACTTCATACATGTAAGACTGCAATACAAATGTGTTGTACATCCATATTTCGAAACAACAAATGCAAAATCAAAAGATGTTTTATACTTTAATATTGAGTGCAGAACATTTGACCCCAAGATTAAAAAGACATGGTTAAGGTAAGAGAGAGATTCTCAATCACCATATCCAATTCAAGGAAAACCTTGTCAAAATATAAAAAGTGAGTAGAACCTAACACATTTTATAGATGCATATCAAGTGAAAAGTTGATATTGTTTTCCCAGAAGCACCTACACTCTAGTTGATCGGATGCTTGTGCTATAGGCACCCAAAACAAGCAGGCTGCTGGAGCGACATCTCTTGTGTCTCTCTTGTGTCATGTTGCTGATAGCTCAAATGAACTTAAAAGATTTCTATTCTGGTGTTGATGGAATAACGTGCTCTTGACAATTCAACTATATCTGGAAAAAATTAAAAAAAAAATGCAAATGCAACATGCTAGCATCTTTTGTTCCAGCAACTAAGTTTAAAATTCTTATAATCTTGTTCCACCGCCTTAAGAAATTGCTCCTTCCATAAATGATCATCTCCAAATATATGGTATTGACACATCATGTATTAGGTCGGATTCTAATTTAAGTCTTCAATTCAATGAACACAATTAATTAGCAAGTACTGCACAAATATTGAACAAAGAAATCTAAGCAAGGAATCACAATTTTTTTGCTTGAAATTCTTCAAACTTTTGGGTGGTTCAAGTTCAACCCTTATTTTAAACATGGAATCAGTATAAGGGTGGAACCCCACCAATTAGACTGATCATCAATCAACCAATCTAGTGCATATCTAAATCTTATATATGGATGGAGCTACTAATAGTTATTATTACTCATGTACCTAATAAGTCCAATTCTCAAGACTCTGCAGTAGGTTTTTTTAGGTTCAGACATGCAAACCCAATGCATGCACTTTGATATAATATCTGCATTCGAAGACCTTGTCCGCTATTCCGCTTTTCAGTTCTAATTTAATTAATCGGCTGATAAATTTGATAAGGTATCTCCAAGGCAATACCAATCAATAGAAAGAAATATAAAAGCAGTTTTGCCTAAATTCACTCTTAGCTTTTGACAAACTAAGAATCTTAAACAGATAACAAAGAGTTTTCTTTTAGGATTTTTCCAAAAGGTTTGTCCTTTTATTTGAACTCTCGAATTGTGACACTCCTAACAAAGGTGAAAAATCAGATTAGACAACTTCGGAAAATAACAATTTTAATAAATAGTTCTGTTTCTACAATAAATGCTTACCCATATGGTATAATTACTTAAAAGTGAAAAATCAGATCAAACAACTTTAGAAAATAATTTTTTTATAACATATAGCTCTGTATTTCAACTTTGAGGAATCAAAGGAAACTACTATTGTGAGAATTTGCACAAACTAACAATGGGTAGGGGAATAAGAATCCAATAAAATTAGCAAAGAAAGGTAAAACTTGAGAGCAGAATTGTACCTTTTGGTAATCCGAAAGCTTCTCGAGTTATTACACACAGAATTTCAGAGAATTAAACAATATTGGAAAGCATTTAAAGTGGTAGTTTCGTGCTCTATTTCCTGTCATCAAAAATAGTAGATAAACATATAATATAACAATTGTTTAATCATTTTCATAGACTTTAACCTTGTAGTCAAGTCATTGTGAAAATTAACAGACGTGCTTCTAATCAGTTTACGTTTTTTTTTCTCATTCAAAGAGTCATTTTTTAAATCATAATGAGAAGTAACGAAAGAAAAATAACCTCACAATCTGCCACGACTCAATTCAACTAAGTCGCGCGGGCACCTACCTTTCCCACCTCGGTAGGCGAACCCTCAACCCAATAATAGTAAAAACACAAGGAATTAATAAATAAGTAGAAGAAATAAAAACACGTAAGTCTGACGATAGTAATATAGAAAGTATGCGGAAATAAGGAAAATACACCCCAGAGTCTGGTCTAATCCATATAAGAGCATCTAATCTAGAATATACAAGTCTGGAATATCAATAATACATCAAATCTGAATATGTCTCGGAATAGAATATAAAACATAAATAAAGAACAATCTTCAAGGCGGCGGACGTCTCGTGCGCACCCTGTAAACTCTAAGCAACTCTCAGAGCGACTATCAGCCACGAGAAACAGAAGTAGATCCCACATGGAACTCTGCATTCATAAAAGAATGCAGCAAGTGCAGGTCAGTACAAAACCACAGTACTGGTAAGTATCATAGACCGACTAAGTTTAACTAACATAATTTAGACAATAAAGTAAGATAAACAGGTAAATAAACAAGTATAAATCAACACAAATCAGAAACCAAGTACACCTCGTCACCTAGGTTACAACATCTATTCCCAAGTGTGCCAAGTCTCAATATAATCAATCTGAATCCAATTAATCACAAGTATATCACCAAATGATCAACATAAAGCCATAATGCAATGCAATAATGTATGAATGCGAATGCAATGCAATGCTATGTACACAAGTACTCCGGACGAAAGTATCGACGTCTCGGTAGCACAACCCATGGGGGACCCACGGAGTCCATGTACCTCACGATCTGACGACAACCTAGATACCGCTACCTCACGATCCCGACACAAACATCGAGATTCGCTACCACACAACCATTATTTCGAAACTAACATCAGATATAGGTCCTCACGTCACTCTCTTCAAACTGAGCCCAGCTCATCACAGTGTTTCCTTAAGTATCATCAACGTATTGACAGTATATCATGAAGGATGAGAATGCGTGCAATGTATGAGTTCAACATCAATGATCAGATCAAAATCACAAGAACCAAGCATGGGTACGCCAACAATATCATGAAAAGGCCACACAAGCCATATAGAACACTATCCTCGTATCAAACGTCAACAAGTAAGATACTACAATATCATGTAAAGGCTACACAAGCCATATAGAACACCATCCTCGTATCAAACATCAACAAGTAAGATACTACAGTATCATGATCAAGATATAACAATAGTCTCTAATATCTACTATCATCACGTGGCATCAAGCTAACAACAATAGAACAATCAAGTCACAACATAACGGGGTGGCTAGCCCCAATCACATAACAGAGCCCAACCTAAGACAAGATCCAACCCAACTTCATACCCGAAGGTTTACATGCTTTCTCCAAAAATATTATCTAAATATATGCTTCGCTAAATGAAGTCTCACCATAGGGTAAACCGTAACCTACCTGGAAGGCCGAACAACAATAACACCAACAATCACTCCTTAGCCTTTCCTTTCCTTTGAGCCTCGAGATCAAGAAAGTCTAAGCATATTCAAATCATGGAATTAGAGTCAAGGAGAACATCAAAACAAACCCTACTTCTATCAAGACCCAAATCCCCAACCTATGGAATAGGGTTTATAAACTAGAAGGGTGAAATTAGGGATTTAAAGGCCCCAGCATGAAATTAAACCTCTAGGTGAATAATCCCACCATTAGCAAGCTAGAATAATCAACAAATCACTCTAATTCGGATTCTAGGCAAAACCCCAAAATTTGAGTATAAACCTCTACTTCCAATTCCACAAATTAGCCTCTAATTGGGAAGAAATTATGGAATAAAGGATTCTAATCACCAATTCAATGCTTAAAGAAGCTAACCCAACCAACAAATCTTGATTTGGAAGCCCTGATAGAATGTTCATTAAAACTCGTTTTAATCTTCCATTACTTAATGAACTAACAAGGTAAAAGAATTCTAAGATGAGTAGGGATAATGGAATAGCAAAGAGATTAGAAGGACTTACTACCAAGAATCCTTTAGAATTGCTCCCAATAGCTCAATTTTTGGAATAGTAATACATGAGAGACTAAGGGCTTTTAATACACAATTAATAAAATAACAAGTCCGATACAAATACGACAGCAGCGAGACGGTTGCGGCGGTCCTGCTCCGACGACCTCTCAGACCGCCAAGAAGGTCAGACTACAATACACTTGGCGGCCCCAGCGGCCCATCCCATCGCTATGGCGGTGCCGCTGGGACGGTAATGTTACCGCCATGGCTGTTATACCTCAGAAAATTTTTCGTTGATGCACAGTGAATAGACTAACGAAGAGCACGAATTATATGGTATTTCAATAAGTAAGGAATGACATTTGATGACCCTAATTAAGATTTCAAAGACATTCGAGGTAAGAGGAGAAAATTTGCCAAGAGAAGACAAGGCATACGATATGTATCAGAAAGGATTTACGAGTAACAAGTTAATGATAATTTAATGATGCTTTGGAGAAGAGTTATAACATCCCTTAGATTGCTAATGAGATGGTAAAAAAGTGTCAAGAAGGTTCCATAAGGATTGGAGATCAAACGAGTCGACGAGAATGAGTTCGGAAGAACTGGCATTATACGGCCTAACATACTGGCCTTATAAATTATACTGGCCGTATGTTTGGCCGTATAATCAGCCCAGATGTCCAACCTCACTGGACCAAATCTACGGCCAGACATACGGTCAGTGAAATTTATACGGACCGTATGTTGGTCCGTAGGTTTGGAGCGGGACAGATTTGAGTATTATTAATAAGGGGTCAAAGTTATTTCATTTCATTTCCCCTTCACACCCCTTCTCTCTAGAACTCTCTAGAACATTTCTCTACACTTCTCCCACAAGAATTCAAGGGATATTAGTGAACAACTTCATCAAACCAAGCGAATCAAGTGTAAGAAACCCATTAAAGTTCATCCAAGACAAGGAATCCAAGTGAAGGTGAAACTAGGGTTTTTCTCAAGTGAAGTGTTTCCACCCAAGGGTCATTCCTACACCATCTAAGGTAAGTTTTATGGTATTTTCATGTTGTTTAAGGTATTGAGAAGTTGAAACACTTGGATTGCAGAAGGATATAGAAAATGGGTCATGAATGTGGGAATAGTGTCATTTTTGAGTAATAGCTTGGATTGAGTCATGATTCTTGATATGTTGCGATTATGGTTATGTTATAAATGACGTTAAGAACATGGGATAGACATTGTGTATGAATGAATGTAATCGTGTCTTTGTGACCATGGATATGGATGATTAGAAGTGAATTGAGAAGTAAGGATAATGTAGGTGAATAAAGACTATTGTTATGATGTTGTGAATGTTATTATTGATGTTTGGGAGTTGATATATGATATGGAGGAAGTCGTATAAATAAAAGAGATGTTGTCCAATTTTCTCTAGCTTTAGTCATGTATGCTAAGCTATCGATTTTCTAATGATAGTATAACTCTAATGAAGGAAGAAACGTGAGCATTGAAGGATAACGTGCAAGTGATAGAATAGTTGAATGGAAAGGTATGTAAGACTAACCTATCATCACTCGACTGGGGCCATGACGGGTATCCTGGGCTAACCACCGAACACCGCTCATTCTACTACTCATCTGCTCTCACTTATAACATATGCCCATAAATCATAAGAATCTATTAACATTTGAAACGTATTCACTTTTATAAACATAAGCCCTTCGGCTATCAAAATAATATATATATATATGCATATACATGAAGACTGTACAACCTTACTACCCACACTGCGTATCTACGAGCCTCTACTAGAGTACTAGATAGATGGACGGGACAGGACCCTATCGTGCCCGATCATGAATATATACATATATGTACCAAAAGAATAATCAATGGCACCTCCAGAAAATGGAGTGCTCTCAAATCAGCCGCTAGCTCCTATGAGTCTAGATCACCTCCCTGTCTACCTGTAGGCATGAACACAGCGTCCGAAGAAAAGGACGTCAGTACGGATATTGTACTGAGTATGTAAGGCATAAACAATAATAAGACATCAATGAAATAAGAAGGCATCAATGAAGAGCAATCTGTAACTGACTGAATCATAAAGGAAATCATACATGCTGGCTTACTTTCATACTCATCATCATATCATATATGCATAAATGTATAAGCTGCCCGACCATGTAGGTACGGTGTGATAATCAATAACATTAGCATTAGCATTAGCCTGCGTCCAGGCCTCCCGCGTCCGGGGTATCATCTCATGCCGCCCACTAGTGGTGCTGCCCATGCCATTTGGCCATGGTGTATACGCTGCCCGCCTTGGCGGTGACTGCCCGGCCATATAGGCGCGGTGTGATATCATCATATGCTCATTACAACATGCTCATTATAATATGCTCATTATAGTATACTCATCATAATATGCTTATCATAACTCATCATAATGCATACGAGAGACTCATAGATAATCATACTTTATCGGGGTGACATAAGGTCGTGGACCCCCGATTTCATTATGGAGCATTCGTAACCATTCGCTCACCTTGAAGGAACAAGCATAAGGTGAGTGTATGTAACGATCAACATCAATACAGAGTATGGATAGCTTCTTTAACCTTATAGGAACATCATATCATACTATAACATCTCTAGACTTAAACTTGTCATTATCATTATCTTACTCATAGCATATCTCCTATCTCGTATGGTCTTTCATGAACTAGGACTCATAGCTTTCTAAAAGATGGAACATTCATAGTAAAAGAGGAAATCCATGCCATAGGACTCATGCCTTATAATGAAAGGGCTAGCCTCACATACCTTTGTCGTTTAACTATTCTATCGCTTGCTCGTTCTCCTTTAATGCACTTGTTTATACCTTCAAGGGAATTCGTGTCGTCATTAGCTAAACAATCATGAAACGTACTTACTAAAGCTAGAGAAATTTGGGCAGCATTTCCTTTGTTTATACTACTTTCGTCCATATTCCATATCAACTCCCAACATTCATAACGACAATCACAATATCTTGAACAATATGCAACATCTAATTACATTGCCCACAATTCATAATTTCACTACAATTCTCCATAATCATGACCAAAGTCCATTATCGTGTTCTTTCACATATAATACTCATTCCATATTCTAAATATCATTTATAACGCATTTATAATCCTCTACATATTCATTTTCATGATACAATCCCACTACTACTCATTAATGGCACTATTCACCCATTTGTGACCCATTTCCCCTACTCTTCTACAATCCATGTGTTTCAACTTATAAATACTTCAAACAACATAGAAAGATCATGAAAATTACCTTAGATGATGGAGGAATAAGCCTTGAATGGTAATACACCTTTTTCACCAAAACCTTATTTCATCTCTCTTGGAATTCCTTGGTTTGAATGGCTTTTAGTGGGTTTCATACACTTGATTCTCTCCAATTCTTGTTGTTGATCTTTGATTTTCTTTGTTTTCTTGTGGATGAAGTGTTTGGAAGGTTTTAGAGGTTTCTTGTGTTGTGGAGATGAAGAATGAAATGAAAATGAAGTGAGGAGAGGTCCCTTATATTAATTTGAGTTCAGTCCCGACGAGATCTACGGACCAACATACGGTCCGTATGTTTTCTACTAGCCGTATGTTTGGCCGTAGATCTGGTCCAGTGAGATATAGCATTCTGGGCTGGATCTACGGTTGGACATACGGTCCATACTTTTTATACGGCCCGTATGTCTGGCCGTAGGTTTGTCCAGTTTTCCGAGACTTGTTCTCGTCGACTCGTTTGATCTCCGATCCTTATGGAACCTTCTTAACACTTGTTTAACACCTCAATACCATTCTAAGGGACGTTATAACTCTTCCTCAAGGTACTATTTGCATGTTTTTAACTCAATACTCGAAGTTCTTATCCGATACACTCAACTTATAACTCGCTTCCCTTAACAACTTTCTCCTCTTACCCCGAATGTCTTTGAAAATCTTAATTAGGACCCTCAAATGCTATTTCTCGCTTGTCAAAACATCGTATTCATTATACCCTTCGATGGACTATTCACTGAACGCTAAGGGGAAATTTCTGAGGTGTAACATTCTTCCCCCCTTTGGAATATTCGTCCTCGAATGTTAGTCATCGGGGATTCTAGAAAAATTTCGCCAGAGTTTCCCCTATAATATGGCGATACCATCCTGTCACAACAACCCATAATAACATTGCCTCACAGGGCCACAATACAACAGCAATATAAATTGGCCACACACGACCCATATGCATATAAGAAAAGTATATATACCTTATAATCTCGATGTTTCATCATATATCTCTTCTGGGGACTGAAATAAATGTGGATATGTGGATTTCATCTTCTCTTCCGCTTCCCAAGTCATCTCTTCCCGATTGTTATTTCGCCATAAGACTTTAATCGAAGCTATTTCTTTTTCGAAGCCTTCGTACTTGCCTGTCTAATATGGCAATAGGCACTTCTTCATAGGCTAGCTTTTCTGTAATCTGAACATCATCGACTGGCACAATCCTTGTGGGATCTCCAACACATTTGCGGAGCATTGAAACATGGAATACTGGATGAACTAATTCAAGCTCTGAAGGCAAGTCTAATTCATATGCTACTTGACCCACCTTGCGAATGATCTTATAGGGTCCAATATATCGAGGACTTAACTTTCCTTTCTTACCAAGTCTCATCACCCCTTTCATTGGTGACACTTTTAAGAACACCCAATCGTTGATTTGAAATTCTAGGTCTCGCCGGCGATTGTCCGCATAAGATTTTTGGCGACTTTGGGCTGTCAACAATCGATCTCGGATCATCTTGACCTTTTCCACCGCTTGTTGAATCAATTCGGGGCCTATTAATTGTACTTCTCCGATTTCAAACCATCCAATTGGAGACCTGCACTTCCTTCCATACAACACTTCATACGGAGCCATTAAGATACTGGAATGGTAGCTATTGTTGTAGGCAAATTCGATTAGGGGTAAGTGGTCATCCCAACTACCACCAAAATCTAGAACACATGCCCTTAGCATATCCTCCAAATGTCCGTACAAAGACGCTCGCTTGTCTATCGGCCTTGCGGGTGAAATGCTGTACTGAGCCTTACTTGAGTACCTAGACCTTCTTGAAAAGATTTCCAGAACTTGGCCGTAAATTGCGCCCCTCTATCTGTAATAATAGATATTGGAACGCCATGGAGTCTCACAATATCCTTGATATACAACCTCGCATAATCCTCTGCTGAGTTTGTAGTTCTGACTGGAAGAAAATGAGCCGCTTTCGTCAATCTATCCACGATCACCCATATAGAGTCATACTTGCCTCGGGAACGGGGTAGTCCCACAATAAAATCCATATTAATCACTTCCCATTTCCACGTAGGAATTTCCATTGCTTGCAATAATCCCCCTGGCTTTTGGTGTTCTACCTTCACTTGTTGGCAATTTGGACATTGGGCTACAAATTCTGCTATGTCTCTTTTCATGCCATCCCACCAATACATCAATTTAAGATCATGATACATTTTTGTCGTTCCTGGATGAATAGAATATCGAGAATAATGAGCTTCTTCTAAGATTCGGCGGCGTAATTCTGCAACATTTGGAACGCATAGCCTGTCTCGGTATCTAAGAACTCCCTCTATAGAGGTTTCGAATGGAGACTTCTCTTTTACATGACATGTATCTCTATAATGGCTCAATTGAGGATCTTCGTATTGCCTTTCTTTTACTTCCAGATTCAAGGACGAAACTGTGGGATTATTAATACTAACTCCTGCATCGCCTGAATCAACTAGACGTACTCCAAGATTAGTTAGCTGATGGAGTTCATGGATCATTTCTTTCTTCTCCGAAGGAATTTCACATAAGCTACCCATTGATCGGCGGCTAAGCGCATCTGCTACTATATTTGCTTTTCCGGGGTGGTATAAGATATTCATATCATAATTCTTCAATAATTCTAACCACCGCCACTGCCGCAGATTCAACTCTTTCTGCTTGAAAATATATTGGAGACTCTTATGATCCGTATAGATATCAACATGCACACCATACAAGTAATGTCTCCACATTTTTAATGCATGAATAACTGCAGCCAATTCAAGATCATGAGTTGGGTAGTTCTTTTCATGTTTTCGCAGCTGTCTCGAAGCATAAGCAATGACTTTTCCATGCTGCATTAATACGCATCCTAGCCCTATGCCAGAAGCGTCACAGTACACAACATACCCATCTGGCCCTTCTGGGAATGTTAAGACTGGGGCTGAGGTTAATCTGTCCTTCAACTCTTGGAAGCTACGCTCACAAGCGTCATTCCATTGAAATTTTGCCGACTTCTGGGTTAACTTCGTCAATGGGGCTGAAATAGATGAAAAGCCCTCTACGAATCTTCTGTAATAACCTGTCAATCCCAGAAAACTACGAACTTCTGTAGGCGTCATAGGCCTCGGCCAAGTCTTCACAGTTTCAATTTTCTGAGTATCAACTCTAATGCCATCATCTGAAATAATATGACCCAACAATGTCACAGAATTCAACCAAAACTCGCACTTTGAAAATTTTGCATACAACTCCCGAGTTCGAAGAATTCCAAGAACAATGCGTAAATGATCAGCATGTTTTGATTCCGTACGAGAATATACCAGAATATCATCGATGAATACTATTACAAATAGATCCAAGAGAGGCCTGAATACATTATTCATCAAATTCATAAACACTGCCGGAGCATTAGTTAGCCCAAACGACATCACTCGAAATTCATAATGGCCATATCTCGTTCTAAAAGCTGTCTTGGGAATATCTTCTTCCCTAACTCTCACTTGATGATAACCCGACCTCAAATCTATTTTGGAAAACACCCTGTAGCAAGATCAAATAAATCATCAATCCTCGAAAGATGATACCTGTTCTTTATCGTCACCTTATTCAACTGTCTATAATCAATGCACATCGTAGAGAACCATCTTTCTTTCTCACAAACAATACTGGTGCTCCCCACAGTGATGAACTGGGTCTAATGAACCCCTTGTCGAGTAAATCTTTCAACTGGGCCTTTAACTCTTTCAATTCTGTCGGAGCCATTCGGTAAGGAGGAATAGAAATAGGCTCGGTATCCGGCAACACATCAATGGCGAAGTCAATCTCTCTTTCTGGAGGAAGGCCTGGAAGTTCATCTGAAAATACATCTGGAAACTCATTTACTACTAGAACAGATTGAAATGTTGGCGACTTTGCCTCGGTGTCACGAACTCGGACTAAATGATAAATATAGCCCTTAGCTATCATCTTTCTTGCCTTAAGGTAGGAAATAAACCTACCCCTTGGAGTTACTGTATTACCTTTCCATTCAAGCACGGCCTCTGTTTTAAATTGAAAGCGAACTAATTTCAATCAACAATCAACATTAGCATAGCATGAGGCCAACCAATCCATACCCATAATAACATAAAAGTCTAGCATTTCTAGCTCAACTAAATCAGCTTTGGTTTGACGATCGTATACCACAATTACACAATCTTTGTATACTTGTCTAGCTACCACGGGATCACCAACCGGAGTGGACACCTCAAAAGGTTTAGTTGGCTCGGGTTTCACCCCAATACGATTAGCAACATATGGAGTAATATATGATAATGTGGAACCCGGATCTATCAATGCATACACGTCATAAGAAAACACAGTCAATGTACCTGTAACCACATCTGGGAGGACTCGACATCCTGTCGCCCGGCTAAAGCATACAAGCGGGGCTGAGTAACACCTGAAGTAGAAAATCCCCCTCGGCCTCTACCTCGGCTTGCGGGAATCTGGGGAGTCTACCCTACCAGGCGCACTGAAGAAGAACCAACCGCCCGATCCCCGTAGGCTGAATCCGTGTCGCTCTCTCGACGGGCAATCTCGCATCATGTGCCCCACCGACCACAAGCATAGCAAGCATCCGAACCCTGGCGGCGGTGCGCCCCGAATGTAATCTACCGCACTGATTGCATCGCGGTACTGGAGGTCTCCTCTGACTATAATCTCCCCCAAACTGTGAACCTGGGGCCCTCGAGCTCTGGCCCTGTCCTGAACGGAAAGAGCGATCAAATCTTCTACCTGTAAACCGGGGAGGTGCACTCGTCACTGACTGACCTGAGTGTCTAGAAAATGTCTGCCTTGATCCCCCTCTATACTCGCTGCCTGTGCCCATATATCTAGCCCTTTTGCTTTGCCCTCTATCAACATCACGATCACCCCTCTGCGGAGGTTGTTATCCTTCAAGATTCTGGGCATCGGCTTGAATGCGAAAAATATCCATCCCGTCTTGCAATGAAGCCGTTAAGCAATCTTTAAACAAATGTGGCCCTAAGCCACTCACAAATCTATGCACCCTATCGCCTATGTCGGCCACCATTGTAGGAGCATATCTAGCCAAAGAATTAAATTGAAGGCTATAATCCCGGGCGCTCATATTCCCTTGTTTCAAATTTAGAAATCTATCCGCTCTAGCTCGGCGGACCTCGGGTGGCAAATAATAACGGATGAAGGCATCTACGAATTCTTGCTAAACGGGAGGAGGTGCATTCTCTTGCCTCGATGCTATCCAATTATTATACCATAGAACCGCTACATCCCGGAGTCTATATGATGTCAACTCCACAGATTCGGTCTCAGAAGCATGAATAATCCACAATGTTCTTAGCATTTCATCAATAAATCCTTGCAGGTCTTCGTCCGGCTTTGATCCAAAGAATTCTGAAGGATTTAAGCTCATGAAGTCTTAGGCTCTAGTACTAGCTGAACGATCACTTGGGCCCACGTTTTGCCGTTGTGCCTGGGTGGCAACCAACCATGTCAACATATTAATGGCCTCGGTCACTTGTTGACCCGAAGTAGCCGGCGGAGGAACTGGAGGCATAGGAGCTGGAGCTGAAGCCCCTTCTTGCTCTTCCGCAATAGGCGGAGTAATGGAATGCATTAGATGGAGCCTCATTATGTGATTCATCCTCATCTATATTCATGGGCGGCTCTCTTTCTGCCCGCCTCTTTGTCGTAGTCTTGCCCTTTTGGGCGACTTGAGCTCTTCCTTTTGGCGGCATTTCTGAAATCATAACATACTATTAGGGAGGATTAAAGCTTATGCACGGCTCTATCGCACAATCTCATAAGAAGAAAGATGGTCATTTTTTCTAAATGCCCTGTAGCCTCTTGTTTATTAGCGTGGCGCGCAACACACCATAAATAAGACTCTACGGGACGGGGCTCGTAGACACTTCCTAGACCGAACTCGCCGTAATACCATCGTCACGACCCGGCGGGGCCATAACGGGTATCCGGGGCTAACCACCGAACACCGCTTATTCTACTACTCATCTGCTCTCACTCATAACATATGCCCATAAATCATAAGAATCTATTAACATTTGAAACGTATTCACTCTTATAAACATAAGCCCTTCGGCTATCAAAATAACATATACATGCATATACATGAAGACTATGGGACCATACTACCCACACTGCGTATCTACGAGCCTCTACTAGAGTACTAGACAGATGGACGGGACAGGACCCCGTCGTGCCCGATCATGAATATATACATATATGTACCAAAAGAATAATCAATGGCACCTCCGGAAAATGGAGTGCTCTCAAATCAGCCGCTAGCTCATATGAGTCTGGATCACCTCCCTGTCTACCTGTGGGCATGAACACAGCATCCGAAGAAAAGGACGTCGTACGAATATTGTCCGAGTATGTAAGGCATAAACAATAATAAGACATCAATGAAATAAGGAGGCATCAATGAAGAGCAATCATGTGATCGAATCATAAAGGAAATCATACATGCTGGCTTACTTTCATACTCATCATCATATCATATATGCATAAATGTATAAGGCTATTGGGACCGTAGGTACGGTGTAATAATCAATAACATTAGCATTATCATTAGCTTTGCGTCCGGGCCTCCCGCGTCGGGGTATCATCTCATGCCGCCCACTAGTGGTCTTTGCTATGCCATTTGGCCATGGTGTATCACACGCCCGCCTTGGCGGTATTTGCCCGACCATATATAGGCGCGGTGTGATATCATCATATGCTCATTACAACATGCTCATTATAATATGCTCATTATAGTATACTCATCATAATATGCTTATCATAACTCATCATAATGCATGCACAGAGACTCATAGATAATCATACTTTATCGGGGTGACATAAGGTCGTGGACCCCCGATTTCATTATGGAGCATTCGTAACCATTCTGCCTCACCTTGAAGGAACAAGCATAAGGTGAGTGTATGTAACGATCAACATCAATACAGAGTATGGATAGCTTCTTTAACCTTATAGGAACATCATATCATAACTATAACATCTCTAGACTTAAACTTGTCATTATCATTATCTTACTCGTAGCATATCTCCTATCTCGTATGGTCTTTCATGAACTAAGACTCATAGCTTTCTAAAAGATAGAACATTCATAGTAAAAGAGGAAATCCATGCCATAGGAATTAGGCCTTAGAATGAAAGGGCTAGCCTCACATACCTTTGTTGTTTAACTATTATATCGCTTGCTCATTCTTCTTTAATGCACTTGTTTATACCTTCAAGGGAATTCGTGTCGTCATTAGCTAAACAATCATGAAACGTACTTACTAAAGCTAGAGAAATTTGGGCAGCATTTCCTTTGTTTATACTACTTTCGTCCATATTCCATATCAACTCCCAACATTCATAACGACAATCACAATATCATGAACAATATGCAACATCTAATTACATTGCCCACAATTCATAATTTCACTACAATTCTCCATAATCATGACCAAAGTCCATTATCGCATTCTTTCACATATAATACTCATTCCATATTCTAAATATCATTTATAACGCATTTATAATCCTCTACATATCCATTTTCATGATACAATCCCACTACTACTCATTAATGGCACTATTCACCCATTTGTGACCCATTTCCCCTACTCTTCTACAATCTATGTGTTTCAACTTATAAATACTTCAAACAACATAGAAAGATCATGAAACTTACCTTAGATGATGGAGGAATAAGCCTTGAATGGTAATACACCTTTTTCACCAAAACCCTATATTATCTCTCTTGGAATTCCTTGGTTTGAATGGCTTTTAGTGGGTTTCATACACTTGATTCTCTCCAATTCTTGTTGTTGATCTTTGATTTCCTTTGTTTTCTTGTGGATTAAGTGTTTGGAAGGTTCTAGAGGTTTCTTGTGTTGTGGAGATGAAGAATGAAATGAAAATGAAGTGAGGAGAGGTCCCTTATATTAATTTGAGTTCAGTCCCGACGAGATCTACGGACCAACATACGGTCCGTATGTTTTCTCGCCGTATGTTTGGCCGTAGATGCGGTCCGATGAGATATATCATTCGACTGGATCTACGGTTGGACATACGGTCCATACTTTTTATACGGCCGGTATGTCGCGTAGGTTTAATCCGATTTTCGAGGACTTGTTCTCGTCGACTCGTTGATCTCCGATCCTTATGGAACCTTCTTAACACTTGTTTAACACCTCAATACCATTCTAAGGGACGTTATAACTCTTCCTCAAGGTACCATTTGCACGTTGTTAACTCAATACTCGAAGTTCTTATCCGATACACTCAACTTATAACTCGCTTCCCTTAACAACTTTCTCCTCTTACCCCTAATGTCTTTGGAAATCTTAATTAGGACCCTCAAATGCTATTTCTCGCTTGTCAAAACATCGTATACATTATACCCTTCGATGGCCTATTCACTGAACGCTAAGGGGAAATTTCCGAGGTGTAACTTAACCCTTCTTTCATAAGGCATGGTTCCTTGGCCAAATATCTAATCTTCTATGAGCCTATGATGTCCTCCAAATGATGCTATCTTCAAAAGCTACTAAGCTCGTGAATCTCGATATGTTACGGTTGTACTAAATTCCTCCTATGATGAGAATCCTCTGGAGATAGATGTAATGAACGACGATAGTAATGATGCTAACGATGCTTATGAGCTTTTATGTATATGTGTCTATGTATGGCTATTATGAAATCCCGAGCTATATGGCCGGGTAGAATATATATATATATATATATATACATATGTTTGTGCACGCACCGCTGCAGTTGGGTATGGATAACCTTGAGCCCTGGTAGGCCCAGGTATGTATACTCACCGAGCCTTGCCATGGCCGGGTATGGGAAACACCGAACCTGCATGGTCGGGTATGCTATGTACATGATATGGATATGTATACGACATGAATATGAATATAAATACGAATATGCTATGAATACGAAAATGGATACGAAATGTAAATGAGTATGGATATGAATACGTATACGGATATGGATGTATGTACACAATCACGCATTAGAAATGGAAAGTCCCTATGAAAAGCAAGTAAGTGTTTATGAAGAGGGTTCTACTACCACCCATCTTACGCTATTTTTTATGTTGCTTATTATGCTTCTATAATGATGTTGATCATGCTTTACATACTCAGTACATTCTTTGTACTGACGTCCTTTTGTTTGTGGACATTGCGTTATACCCACAGGTGGCCAGGGAGACAGGCTTGATCCATAGCTTTATTACTCAGGGACTACATAGCTGAGCTCCATTTCATTCGGAGCTACAGCTTTTGGTACTTATTCTTTTGTGTACATATTTATGGGTATGGCGGGTCCTGTCCCGCCTATATGATATGGCATACTCTCCTTAGAGGCTTGTAGACATGTGTATGTGGTTACATGTATTTGGCCTTGTCGGCCTATATTTTGGATATCATTTTGTTAGCCTCGTCGGCTTATGTACATCTATATGGGTATTGTTATTGATGATGATGTATATGTATTGTTGCCCAATGGAATTAGTATGAATAATGGATGGAAAGTATGATTTAGCTATGTGGCTCACCTAGATGTAAATGTGAAAGTATGATAAGAGGTGCCCCGGGTACCCGTCGCGGCCCTCCGGTTGGGTCGTGACAATGGCGAACACCAGCACCAAATTTTTTTGAAATAAACACAATCTCAATCCGAAATCCCAACTAATACCCGAGGCCATCTGCTCACAAACCATATATACAGACACACATAAAAACACGCTACTAACACACTTGTGGCCTCAGAATTCTCAACGGATGTCTCATTGACCAATTCAACCCTCGATACCTGAATTCTAACTTCCCAACCCAAGTCCCAAAATGCACCCGAGTGCATTAGGAACCGAACCAGATATGCACACAAGTTCTAAATGACTATTCGGACCCTTGGAATCGATAGATTTTTGAAAAAAGTCCGTTTACCCAAAAGTTAACTTTGAGTCAACTCTTTTTTACTTAAAGCTAATTTTTCCCAAAGGTCACCCAAAATCAACCCCGAGCACACCTCAGGAAGCATGCCAACGATCCCCTCAGGTCAAAATTACTAAAGAGACTATAATGACCAATCAGGTCGTTACACCAGATACCAATTGAACCATCGCTCGTCCTCGAGCGAAGAAGGGAATAGAATGAAGAAGTACGTGAATCAGCGAACAACTGGGGATATCGACTACGCATATCGAACTCAATCTCCCAAGTAGCCTCCTCAACAGGACGATGCTTCCTTTGTACCTTCACATAAGCAATCTCTTTGGACCTTAACTTTCGAACTTGCCTATCCAAAATCTCAATCGGCTCCTCCTCATAGGTCAAATTCTCATCTAGCAATATCGAGTCCCAACGAACAATGAAAGTATCGCCGACATGGTACTTCTTCAGCATAGAAAATCGAATGAACTCCCGCCAAGCCCGGCGGCAAGGCTAACTCATAAGCAACATCGCCCACACGGTCAATAATCTCAAATGGGCCAATATGCCTCGGACTCAACTTGCCTCTCTTTCCAAACCTCATAACACTCTTCGTGGGTGAAATCTTTGATAGAACCTGGTCACTAACAACGAACTCTAAATCTCGGTCCTTCCGATCCGTATACATCTTCTGTCGACTTTGAGCTGCCAAAAGCTTGGCTTGAATCATCCTCACTCTCTCAAGAGACTCTCTCAACATATCCGTACCCCAAGGTCGAACCTCAAAAGCATCAAACTAGACAACCGGAGATCTACATCTCCTGCCTTACAAAACATCAAAAGGCGCCATACCGATACTCGAATGATAACTGTTGTTGTATGAAAACTCTACTAATGGCAAGTGCTAATCGCAATGCCCGCCAAAATAGGTAACACAAGTTCTTAACATGTCCTCGAGCACCTGAATGGTCCGCTTGGACTGCCTATCCATCTGGGGGTGGAAAACTGTACTAAGATCCAATCGGGTACCCAACTCCTCATGAAAATCCCTCCAAAAACGGCAAGTAAAGATAGTACCCCGATCATATACGATAGAAATAGGAACCCCATGCAATCTCATAATATCCTGAATATACAACTTTGGCTAACTTCTCCGCGGTACAGGAAAGCTGAACAGGAATGAAATGAGTAGACTTAGTCAACCGATCAACTACCACTCAAATAGAATCAAACTTGCCCAGGGTCTTCGGAAGACCTACAACAAATTCCATGGCAATCCTCTCCCACTTCCACTCGGGAATGGGTATCCTCTGAAGTACACTACCGGGTCGCTGGTGCTCATACTTAACTTGCTGACAATACCACACTTAGCCATGAAATCGGCTATATCCCTCTTCATCCGACGCCACCAATAGTGTTTCCTTAAATCACGATATATCTTAGTCACCCCTGGATGAATGGAATATCGAGAGCTATGTGCCTCAGTCAAAATCAACTGAATAAAATCACCAACACGAGGAACGCACACACGCCCCTTAATCCTCAAAATGCCCCCAGAATCCATCATGGCCTCCTTGACCTCACCTCTCAGAACCCTATCTGGAATCTTGCTTAATTGAGCATCCTCAAACTGATGAGTCTTGATCTAATCCAATAAAGATTACCTCGCCTCTACACAAACTAAAACCCTGCCTAGGGCAGAAATATCAAGACGAACGAAACTATTGGCCAGAGTCTAAACCTCCATGGCCAACGGGCTCGCGAAAATAATCAAGTGAGCTAAACTCCCCATACTCACTGCATTGCGACTCAAGGCATCAGTAACAACATTGGCTTTCCCTGGGTGATATAGAATAGAGATGTCATAGTCCTTCAAGAGCTCCATCCATCTGCGCTGCCTGGAATTGAGGTCTCGGGTAAAAAACATCTTTGAAGGCTACGGTGATCTATAAAAACCTCATAATGGACACCATACAAGTAATGCCTCTAAATCTTCAAAGAAAAAACCACGGTCAACAACTCCAAATCATGGGTAGGATAATTTTCTCATGGATTTTCAACTTACGGGAAGCATAAGCTATCACTCTACCCTCCTGCATAAACACATCACCCAAACCTATACGGGATGCATCACAATAGACTATAAAATCACCCTCCACGGGTAATGCCAGAATCGGGGCTGAAGTCAAAAGAGTCTTGAGCTTTTGAAAGCTCTCCTCACAATCATTGGACCATTGGAAGGGAATATCCTTGTGAGTCAATCTGGTCAAGGACGAAGCAATAGCAGCAAAATCTTTCACAAATCGGTTATAGTAGCTGGCCCAACCCATAAAATTACGGATCTCGGTCATAGTAGTAGGCCTCACCCAATCTCTCATAGCCTCAATCTTCTGAGGATCCACCATGATGCCATCCTTAGACACAACGTGGCCCAATAATGCCACAGAATCCAACCAAAACTCGCACTTTGAAAACTTAGCGAACAAGCTATTCCTCTTTAACAACCCATGTACAGTGCGAAGATGGGTCTCATGCTCCTCTCTACTCTTGGAGTACACTAAGATATCATCAATAAACACAATCACAAAAGAATCAAGGAATGTCCTAAAGATGCCATTTATCAAAGTCATGAACGCAGTCGGGTCATTGGTAAGCCTAAATGACATCACCAGAAACTCATAGTAACCATATCTCGTTCGAAAGACTGTCTTCGAAATATCCTCAGCCCTAATCCTCAACTAATGTAGCCTGAACGCAAGTCAATCTTCGAAAACACTGAAACACCCTGAAGCTGGTTGAATAAATCATCAATACAAGGTATAGGACACTTGTTCCGAATAGTAACCTTGTTCAGTCGAAGATAATCAATGCACATCCTCGTGGACCCATCTTTCTTCTTCACAAACAACACGGGAGCACTCCAAGGGGAGACACTCGGTCTAATGAACCCCTTGCTCAATAAATCCTGCAATTGCTCCTTTTGCTCCCTCAACTCAACCGGTGCCTTCTAATATGGCAGAATAGAAATAGGGCGAGTGCCCGGATACAAATCAATACAGAAGTCAATGTCGGGATCGGGTGTCATACCCAGTAAATCAGTCGAGAATACCTCTGCGAACTCGCTCACAATAGGAATGGACTCAACGGGTGGAGATGCAACAGTAGTGTCATGCACATGAGTCAGATAAGCTAAACACCCCTTGTTGACTAATTTCTTCACCTGAAGGAAGGAAATGATCTTTTTCGGAGCGGGGCTAGGAGTACCCATTGTTACGGTTGGCTTTTATGCGGGTGAGTCATAAAAGGTACTACGAGGTTGTTGGTGCTCTAATTGAATTTTAGTGTTTTTAGAGTCGCCACCTAATTTATTAAAGGAAATTAGAAAAATCGGGTAAAAGATTTTTCAAGCAAGAGATAAATCTTTTGGTACCATAGTTCGAGGTAAGGGTTCTGGTGATCCCCTAGGGAAGGTTTTACACACCCTAGTATTAAAGATCCGTAGAATACGGCTGACCTACGGGATTCAATGTGTGATTAATGTACTTATTTGTTTAAAAATGCTTAGTTTTCTGCAAAAATGTCATTTTTTATATCATATCATAATTTCAAAAAAAAAAAAAAATTGGCAAAACGTCCCCTTTATAAAAAGGGGTTTTGGTTTTAAAAATCCGCGTAAGTGTTCAACTCACTTTGTTGCCGGACTAGGGAACACTCGGGATTTCTCCCTAGTAAAGTCACTACTATTCTAGTCCTAACAAAATGGGTTTAGTACCTACAGGTTTTTATACGTATGTATGAAAATATAGAGTATATCTCCCTTTTATACTTATAGATATACATATCTATATATGAAAAATACAAGTTTATTAAAAACTAGTTCCATTTTTATTGTTGAAGCCATAAGTGAATAGTACTCTAAGTCCAAATCCATCTTATCCCCATGCTTGGTTCAAAATGTATTTCTTCCTGTTTCCAGCCACAGATTTATGGGCTTTCAGCCCAATAATCTCAAAAAAAAAAAAAAAAAAAAAAAAAAAAAAATCTCCAAGTTTTTCTTAGTCCAAAACCGTGCCCTTTTAACTTCTAAAACAAAATTGTATTTGAAATTTGATACCTCTTTCATTTTGACAATTAGCCCAAGTAAAAAAAAAGTGGTTGTTTATCGTTTGTAATCCACAAAATTACTTTTGAAATCAATTTACTTTCTATTTCTAACTCAAATTTGATTCTGGTGACCTAATAAGCAATTTACAACTTAAAATCACGACCTTAAGGTGTCAAAACAATTAATCAGATTTTGTTAAGGGCGGAGGACCCAAAATTGCTACTTTAGTTATTTGAAAATTACTTAGCTTTATTACTAAACCAGTTTTAAACTTAGCAAAATCAAATTAATCCGACTTCATGCAAAATTTAAGATTAGCCGAGTTTGAAAAGAAAACGTTTAGGCGACTCCTAATAACACTAGGTTTCCCTAAATTCTAAACATACATGAGGGGTTTCAATAGTTACATGTTCGATACATATACAACATATATACATGTCAAGGAAAAATAGAGAGGAGAAGGAAAGTAAACTTTCAAATTGATGGGCCTACCCAAGCCCATCAGTGTCATTTTCACCCATTGGCTGGGCCTTCTAACATGAATATTTTCTTTCCTTTCCATTCCTTAGCGGACTCGATCAAAGAGAGGGAGGTTGGGCCTTAGGCCCAGTAAGTCTTAATGCAAAAGATGGCCAAAATGGCCCAGAATTGGTTCCCATGAAGCATATAAGCAGACTAAGATTAGTATTCGTCTAAGTAGGGATACTAAGTCACAAAACAATTTACATTCAAGCCAAAAAAGGGCATATGCTAAACAAGTAGATCATTAAGTGATAACATGGTTTTTCAGAAGAGACAGCGCAAGGCCCAAAATGATAAAGAAAATCCCAAAGCCCACATGGGCTATTTAACCAGATTCAAAAAGAAAGGAAAAATATTCAGCCAAGTACAAAATTCGTTTAAAATGCTAGAGGAGGCCCAAACATTAAACAAAATAGTCGGCCCAAGAGACGAAACTGACACAATATGGGCTCATGTTCACAAATGACAAAAATGATGTACCTTAAGTACACTGAATATATCCACTCCTATACACCTGTTGTCACGACCCAATTTAGAGTAGTGCGGGCACCTACCCTTCCTACCTCGGTAGGCGAATCCTTAATCAAACAACACACTATCCAATTAAAGAACTGATTCATTTTAACCAATTTGTATATAACTAACAGCAGAAATCAAATAATTAAATAAACTCAAGGTTTCGGAAATAATTACAACAGTTAAATAATTACAAGACTCATTCTGACTTCCCACGACCTGGTCTAGACTAGTACAAGAGCGACTAATGCAAATTTTAAATTGGAATAAAACTCTAAGACAAATCCTCCTTCCCGGAATGAAGTGGGAGGAGATCTTCGAGATAGGTACCATGCATCTTCGAACGTATAACAATCAATCAGCTGAAACACTCTACACCCCAAAAGGGATGTAGCAAAAGTAGCATCAGTACAATCAACACGTACTGAGTAAGCATCATAGGCCGACAATGGTTAGAGACACATAACAGTAAAAGAATTCACAATTAAGCAGGATAAGCAAGCTAGACCAATACCATACATCTATCAACCAATCGTTTAACATCAAGACTATTAAAAATCACGTAACTCTTCTATAATAGCCACTAATCAATCCCTCAACAGTTTCACGCTAGATATACCATTTGTCCTTAGTTTAGTAGTCTACTCATCATTAAGGTATTCCTTATCCCACATCCTTTTGTAAGCCAAACCTATAATTGATCCTACGAACGTTCTAGAGATAATTAACAGGTATAGGACAACCATAATCTTAATCAGGTACACGTCATCGCCTAAGTAGAACATCTAAGCCCAATTATGCCAAGTTCCAATGGGTCCAATCCGAATCAAACATCACAAGTAAAAACACCAAATCATCTCAATATAAGCCGTGATGCAATGCAATGCAATGCAATGCAATAATGTATGAATGCAATGCAATGCAATGCCATGCAAATGTTGTGTACACATATACTCTGGACAGAAATATCGACGTCTCGGTAGTACAACCCCAGGTGACTCACAAAGTCTAAATACCACTCGTTCTGGATCTTTGCCCAATAGATAGACGAGTCTCGGATCTTTGCCAACGGGGGTTCTCCCCAGCACCGGGGACCCCCGGAGTCCATGCACTCACTCAATCCACTATTTCGGGACTAACATCGAATATCGGACTCTCACATCACTTTCATTTAAAAACCAAGCCAAGCTCATCACAATTCTTCACCAATACTAACAGTGTCTCAACAGTATATCACGAAGAATGAGAATGAGTGAATGCACGTGCCAACATCAAGAATCAGCTCAATATCACAAGTACCAACATGGGTACGCCAATAATATATCAATGTCACAAGTACCAACATAGGTACGCCAACAATATCATCAACAACTACACAGGTCACACAGAAGTCTATCCTCGCATCAATTTTCAAAGTAAGATATCACCATATCACAATCAAAATGTAACAACAGTTCCCAACATCTATTAACAACACGTGGCATCAAGCCAACACAATAGATCAATCAGTCACAACACATTATTACAACTCTCCCATTATTAGTCTATTACCTTAATACAAGTAAATTCACTTTCAACACAAGACATTCGTTACTACTCAGTCTAGAACTAATTCACATCCGTTGGTACATTTTGTCAGCCCAATTTATCAATTAGATTCACTATTAATGGCATAGCACAATTAGTCGCATCTTACGGGAATTCTCATCGTGAGACATAGAAAATAGGTACCACCATCTGCTTCCAAGTCGCATAAAATCCACCGATATTCAAGAAAACCAATTCAAGAATCCTAGGGAATCTACAGGCCACAAGCTCGAACATACAAATCGCACAACAATACCATCCTATGATTCCATCCCAAATCTCCAATTCCTACACATGCATTCTCCGTTCGTTCTAATAAATGGATATGGGAAACTTACCGGACTCTACCAAAAGGAAAGCCGTAACCTACCTCAAGGCCGAGCGGGTGCCACGAGCATCCATTGATTCTTCAATTCATTCACCATGTCGTAATCCCCATGAAGAAACTCGATACCATTATAAGACCCAATATAGGAATCACCGCTAGAACTCTTATAAAAGACTTCGAATTGATAAGGTAAATTTGGGAACTTAGCCTACCTCTAGATTTCATTTATATCAATACTAGGTGATTTATCAACCTCTTTTCATAAATACGGTCAACTATCTTAAGCCATTAGCTAGGTAAAGTTAGCATTTTTAAGCTTTATGGAAAAGATCCATTTATAAACTCGTAAGGAAATGAGAAAATAAGTTAGTAACCATTCTAGGTGATGAGCAAGAGGGAATAATTCAATGAAGTCCCTATTAAGAACAACTAACCAATCATATCTTTAAGTCTAGGAAGTTGTGATACCCATTTGTGGTTTCTAGATGAGGGACTCTTAATAAGAATAACTAATCGGAAGAATGAATGGGAGGAGTTAAAGGGATTACCTTTCCCAAGAAAATGTCAATTTTGGGTCCATATATGCTCCACGGGCGGCTGGACTCTTTAGGGTTTTGGAAAATGAGATCAAATCCCGAAATGTCATTTAAATAGGGGAAATCACTACGCGAAACTGCTGTTGCGGTCTGAGAAGCCGCTCCAGCGGTATCGCTTCTACAATCGAGGAACCGCTGTGGTGGTCCTTGAAGGAAATCAACTACACCGCTTCTACGGTAAACCAACCGCTGCTACGCCACCACTGGGGTGACAGGGAGAACGCTGCAGTGGTACCACTGGGTCTGCGTGGCCCAGATCCGATTTTTATACACAACTCATATGATTTCCCGATCAACTTAAAGGTTTTTAGAATTGCAAGAAGGACCCAGTATGTCTCAAGGTGTCAGCGTCGTGAATATTTCAGAAATCACGGTAACGACGAAACGGGTCGTTACACCTGTGATGGTATAGAGGTGAATATACTCTGTATACTTTGGTATATCACCTGGTTTATAGGGAAGAAAACTAATGCATTGAGAGGAGCTGAGGAAAAATATACTATTCAAGGTTCTTTTTTTTTTCTTATATACACCAACGATGCATTCGAGCCCGGGCGAAGGATAGCAAAACAAACATATAAGGTTGTTTCCTTAAGCAAAAAGATGAATAGTGCCAATCAAATAAGCATACACCATCACCAACCAACACACCAGGGGTTTACGCACCCATGGAGAGACTAGAATAGCCTAAAAGGGAAAGCTTTCACCCTCTTGTTCCTGATGCCATACAAGATCCAAGCGGGTTCCAGTAACCCCAGGCATGGTAGACACTAGGGATGGTTTAAGCTTTATCCCTAAGTGATATTTTTCCTCTCCACTTATGTGTTAGGCTCATAGTATTATGGGAGATGAAGTGTGTATAAAATGGTAACAACAAGCAGCCCCCTAATCAATATATCTAGGCATATATTTGACAGATTTGGCTATCTTATCATGGAGATCAATATCCTATTAAATTCAAACATGACTAATGAATTGCTTAAGCAATTCTATTACACAATCAAGACAAAGCAAGAGATAAGCCACAGTTACATGAACACAGAACCAGTATATCGAATCTATTCATGGCATCAACACTTAACCAATTCAGGAAGGCATTCTCCAAGTAAGCAACACAAGACATACAAATGAATTTAAGGAATGAGTGATTAGCCTCCAAAGAGAAACAATTAATAGCCATTAGATGTCACACACCAGTCATCAAATAAGCAGCAATTTCCAGAATTAGTTTATCTCCTAAAGAAACCAAAATACACTTGACAACATGAGAAAGTAATAAGACTGCTACATTCACTTAACAGACCTTAATGTACTCAGATGAACATCCCAGATATTTACTTTAATTATCTTTATGATGAATTAGTAAAGCATAGTTCAAAACCAGTATTTCATGAAGGGTAGGTGCTCAATTTAACCTTAGTGAATAGGTGGAAATATTTAAGCCAAAATAAAGTGATTGAGCAAGCTACCTAGCAGACTATCATTTACTTAGTTTGGACTAACTTAATATCAACACAACAAATAAGTTTTACCAAAAAGGGGTTTGACAGTTCTTAAACAACTCAAAATGTTCCAGTTTTAAAATCCAATAGACCAACTAAAAATTAAGCACTTTTGCCAAACAGAGACTCCTAACACAAAAGAGTAATTAGGAATCCAAAAGCAAATTCAAAATCCAAACAGATCATCTTTCAGCCAAGATGTGTTTAACTCTTTTTAACAAAAAAAAAAAAAAAAAATGCAAACCAAGCATAATATCCAAATAAAAGAACTGACCAAGTAAGCTAAGCATGAGTGCTTCATTTCTAGACAGTGTCTTAAATAAAAGGGAAGAGTAAAATGGACTTGGTTTTAAGCCTGGTTATTTTACTAGTCCTTAAAAACCTTTTTGAAAACAAAACTCGATCAGAAAGCAGGAAGCATTGCATATTCATTAACTTTCAAATTGTTGGTTTAGAATAGGGCTATCACATTATAGTAAATCTTGCAGATTAGGGCATTCCAACAAAAGCAAGGACCAAGACTCAACAACTCGGGGATTTAAAAGAGACAACGATAGATCAAATAGATGTGCATAGACTAAATCCCTTAATAAAAATCTTGACATATATCATGGAAAGGGGCAAAACAAACAACCATGAATGCCTACCAACATAGGTTCAGAAGTGGACCATGCAAAGCATAAAGCTAGACTCAAACAAGGAAGATAGTGACTGTACATGCCCTAAATTGAACCAAACATTAAAAAGACCAGTTCTCAACATGACAAGGACTCTAAGACATTAATTGAACGTCATTAAAACCAAATAAGTATTGGGACAGGATGATGAATTTTGCAAATATGTTGTGACCAAACACTCTTAAACCATCAGATGTTTAAACTTGCCTATTATGCCTTTTCCTAACCACTTAACCAAGTAATAAGCCTCATTTTTATCAAATACTATGTGGCAGTATCAAACTCCTTCTTTTAAGTGAATGATTTGTAATCAAATGCACCCCAGAGTCACAAACCATCTATCATGCCACTCAGCCATAAAAGGAGATAATATGTATGGACTAACTAAGAAAAGACTGATGACACTCCTCAGATTCACTTGGACCCAAACTAACATGCCTTTTCAGGCTCATAAGCTAGCAAGTAACTAGGATTCAATACTACAAAACATTTTCAAACACTGAGTAGTTATATTAAAGACAAACAAGATCCACAAACTGGGACACTAACAGGCTAGTCATGTCCTATTACTTCTTTCAAAATACAAGTAACTCGAACTGGTTAAATACCACAGATTTCATGAGTGATTCCTATTCAAAGCAGACCTATTCCTATAAAAAGACAAGCAAATTATAAGGCAAGTCATCACTTTCTAATCACAGGGGCATACCTATTAGCTAACATGATCAACATCCAAATACACATACCTAATAAGCTTGCAACAATATATGAGCAAGAGACAAGGCAAGTGAAAACATGATTAGGTAGACCCTAAGATTTATCATACATTATTGACCAAAGTTAAATAGATATAACTAAGTTAAGAGTTTCTAGATTAAACAGACTCATAACTAATTACTTTTGAACACATAGGTCATACTTCAAACCATCATAAACTAGAAGGAGCATAGCTTAACAAGATAACTCAAACCACTGATTATGAAGAATTTAAACACATATCTACATAAATTAAGCTACTCGTCTAAACTAACTCATAATCAATCAAATTACATACAAATGAGTGCTTAAACCTATATAGTTAGTCTTTAAGTGCACCCAAGACTATCTAATTACAGAACAAGATTAAACTAAAATAAAACCAGCATCATAAGACTAAAACATGACAAATAACCACAAACATCAAGCCATACCAACAGTAGAATACATAAATGATTGAAATGAACTAAAAATAACTAAAGGAAAGGAAAATCACCTCTTTGATGCGTAGCCTAGACAAGAATGAAATTTAAGAAAATTTTCTTCCACCCCCAACCACACGCAAAGAACAAGTATCTAAAATTTTAACTAAACTGAAAAATTAAAGGTTTCTAAGCAAATTTGCCAAAACCCTAGTTATTTCGATCTTTAATATGCAAGTGATGTTTTTTTCCATTGCCTCCTTTGTTTTGATGAAATGGGGTTCTATTTATAAGAACCCCAAATTGATGGAAACCCTAACAATTTCGATGTGAGACTTATGCAACTCTTCGGGGAATTGCTTTCTCAACCACAATCAAAGGCCGAGATTCAACAGTGTAGACGTATGGAGGGTCAGATTTGACCTAGAATGGGTCAATCCCCTTGGTTCTTCATGAGCCAATAGAAATCCCCCAAATTCAAATCGAACGAAAACAAAAGTAATTAAAGTTTTTTTAGTTCTATACATTGAAAAATGCAGAAAAGCATATAAATAGGATGATAATACCTTGTTTGGCTGTAATCTCGTATGAGAGAGAATGAAGCATTAATTGCTTGCCTCAAATGGTTGAGCCGCGACTGAGAAAGGCTGTTGCCTTATGCAAAATTGCCATTCTTGGCATAGATGACGCCATAGAAAGAGAAAAAAGGACGGAAGCGGCGCTAGGGTTCGTTTCTAACCCTTGCTACGAAATGAAAATGACCCAAAGGGGTCGTTTGCCTGAGATATGAAGCCTTTAAAATTTCGAGGATTGGGCCAGGTCGGCCTTTGTTGGGCTGGACTCGGCCACTTAAAAAAAAATAGAACCAGGCCCATTTTTTAATCAATTAATTTAAAAACATGGCTAATTTCATAAAATAAAATGGATTTGCGAACATGGACTTAATTGAATCAAAACATGAAATTTGTTATTTCACTTATGGCCCTAATTGACTAACTAATTGATTATTTCAATTGTAGCCGTTATTAAACATATAATAAGCAATTTACAAATATAGCCATAATTAGTTATCTAAATCAATTATGATTAATTTAAAAATTGTCAATGTGACTTGATTATGTAGAAATTAAAGTTTGAGGGGAAAAATGATTATTTATTTTATTTAAAATTTCCTTGAATTAAATGAAGTAAAAACTTGCTATTTTGGGCAATTAATTAAACAAGATAATTGTTATAAATTGCCTTTAATTTTAGAAAATACTACAATTGTTGCAATGATATGTAAGTTAATTTCCAAATGAATTTAACATTTATAGAAATTATTTTACCAAGTGAGAATGGTAAAATATTATCTGAATAATCATTTTGACTTCTAAAAATACATATTTCACTACGTTTAATATCCAAGACTCCGAGTAATTAAAGAAAATTATGGGAGGTCAAAAATTAGGTGTCAACAACTGCTCCTTCGGTGTTCGGGGATGGCGAGGCCATCCCTAACCAACGAAATTTGACTAACCGTATTTTTTACTGACCCAACTTATATTACCTCTCATTTTCATGCAGTGTTTTCAAAATATATGGCCAGACCCTGGTTTCTGATTTTCCTACATATCTCAGGCTTCATGAGAATTCAGGTCGTTTGTAGTTCGACTCAATTATGACCTCTAAATGCTAATTTCAAGAAATATCGAATTTCTCAGGCTATCAAACTGGGAAATCTGGAGTGATTGGTTGGAGTTGTGGCTAACTTTCTAGTATTGGGCCCGCCTAGATGTTACACCCTGGAAAAATTTCGTGTTACCGAGACTGCAGACGACTTAGTATGGGCTCAGGGGAGAGTAAAGATATACAAGGATTAGGGATGAAGATTCGTTATATATGTATAAGAATAACATATAGATGACGGTGGGAGACCATATGGTGTAAGTTGGTTAATACGTTACTTGACAAATAACCCTCGTAACCGTAACTTAAGGTGGGGCTCACAGTCAAAATTTTATAAAGCGCATATGAAAAGTTATATATAGTACATAGGAAGTTTAGAAAGTCTTAAGAGGGACACTTAAGCCAAATATGAGCATAAGCACTCCAAAAGGATGATTTAAGGATACGTTTTCGGGTGATCTAGATTTACGTGGCCAACACCATTATAAGTTAAGCATTTGGGAAAACACAAAAAATGAAAGTTGTAGATAATTGAAATACCTTTCCAACCATAGGTCGTGGGCCTTCATGCGACATAGGTATAAAAAGTTATGAACGTTTTAAAGAGGAAAGGTCAAACTGGTAGTGGGCTCGGCCCAACCCGAGTCCAAGTCGAGTCAGGCCCACTTCCTTGGCTATTTAAGGAAATTTTCACCCATTATCTTCCTCATTTCATGCCAAAAGATCTAGAATATTTTAGAGAGAGAGAGTGAGGAGAGTTAGAGAGATAATGCAAGGATTCGATCAAGTTCGAGGCCCCGAATCCCGAGGCTCGTGAAGGATAAAGTGCAATACGAGTTGTCGTTGTCGTTTCAAGCTAAATATTGAGCTTGGGGGATGATATTTTCGTGGTTGAGCTGCTGGTAAGGTATGTATTATTTTCTCATCTTTGTTATTGAGATGATTATGTGGAGATTTAACAGATTAAAGTGTTAGAAATATAGTTATAATTATCGTATACCGAATATTAAGGCGTTGTGGTTTAGGGGCTGTTTTGGATAGAATTGTAAGATGCGTTTAGTTATATTATTGTTGTAAATTTTTAGATTTGTTATTGTTGTTGGTTATTAGCTCAATTTGGAATTGTTGGGTTGGTAGGATTATGGAGGGGATGCTGTCCAAATCCCGTTAGGTGACAGAATAAATTATTAGTTAGAATAATCTTGTTAGCTTAGTCTTAATCCCTATATTGTTGATGGTATTTTAGTTGACTATGCTTGGGAAGGGACTCGAAGATTAGCTTGAGGCGTAAATAAGGTATGTAAGGCTAACCCTTCTTTCATACTTTGGCATGATCCCTTTTATATGACTCCTAAAGAACGTAAAACATAAGTACTCTATTCTTAGTTGGATTTGGAGTCGATATCCAATGTCTTGTTTCGTTCATGCTATACTCTTGTTGATAATTCGAAGGAAGCTTCTGCGATACATTATACTTACATGTTCACTACAAAGCAAATGGCAAATGAAGGAAACTCTAAAACTTGTTCTCAAAATCTCTCCAAAGGGAGTTGTAATAGAAACCACTCTGAAAGGGATGCAACGTTTTGTAACTTCATTACATATTCATACTGTATATCATATGTATTGTTATTGTGTCATGACCCAATCGGACGGCCGCGACGAGCACCCGGTGCTAGCCCACCCGGGCACCCCTAAGATACTTTCATATCACATCTAGGTGAGCCACGTAATTAAATCATACTTTTCATTCATCATCATTCAAGTCTCATTATCAACAACAAACATCTATATCATCAATAACCTCTATGCCCATATAAATGTACATAAGCCGATAAGGCTAACAAAACGATATCCCAAAATATAGGCCGACAAGGCCGAACATATCTAACCATATACACATGTCTACGAGCCTCTAAGAAGAGTATATCATATCATATAGGCGGGACAGGGCCCCACCGTGCCCATGAATATGTACACAAAAGAATCTATACCAAAAGTTGTAGCTCCGAATGAAGTGGAGCTCCGCTATGTAGTCCCTGAATGAAGCAACTATGGGTCAAGTCTGTCTCCCTGGCCACCTGCGGGCATGACGCAACATCCACAACAAAAGGACGTCAGTACGAAGAATGTACTGAGTATGTAAAGCATAATCAATACCAATATGAAAGCATAATAGACAACATATGAAATAACATAGGATGGGAGATAATAGCATTAGCGTCATAGCACTTACTTGCCTTCCATAGGGATGTTCCATTTCTATTGCATATTCGTGTACATACATCCATATCCATACTTATTTACCTTTCGTATTCGTATTCATATTTCCTTTCATACTCATGTTCATATCATATACATTGCATATACATAGCCTTTACTTGGCATTTACATATAGTTAACATATTCGTACTCATATTGATGTCATATACATAACATTTATATAGCATACCCGACCACGAAAGTTCGGTGTTTCACATAGCTTACCCTACTAAGGCTCAGTGTCATACCTGGCCCTACCAAGGCTCAGGGTTATCCGTACCCAACTGCAGTGGTGCGCGCGCATCGTCATATATATATATATATATACACACACACACACTATATTCTACCCGGCCATATAAGCTCGGGGTTCACAATAGCCTCTCACGGGCTATATATATATATATATATATATATATATATATATATATATATATATATATATATACACACACACACTATATTCTACCCGGCCATATAAGCTCGGGGTTCACAATAGCCTCTCACGGCTATATATATATATATATATATATATATATATATATATATATATATATACACACACACACTATATTCTACCCGGCCATATAAGCTCGGGGTTCACAATAGCCTCTCACGGGCACACATACATATAAGCTCATATTTATCTTTAGCCGTTTTACTATCGTCATTCATTACATTCTATCCTTAGAGGATTACTCGTCGTATAGGAAACTTAGTACAATCATATCATATTGAGCAACAAAAGCTTAGTCGCTTCTAGAGATAGGATCATTAGAGAACATCGTAGGCTCATAGAAGGATAAATATTGGCCAAAGAACCGTGCCTTATGAAAGAAGGGTTAGCCTTACATACCTTTCCGTTCAACTATTCTATTGCTTGCACGTATTCCTTCAATGCTCACGTTTCTACCTTCATTAAAGTGCATACTAACATTAGAGAATTTATAGCTTAGCATTCATGACTAAAGCTAGGAAAAATTGGACAAAGCATCTCCTTTATTTATACAACTTCCCTCGTATCACATATCAACTCCCAAACATCATTAATCTCATATCACAACGTCATACGATAGCCTTTAATCACTTACATTATTCTTACTTCTAAATTCATTCCCAATCATCCATATTCATGGCCATATCACATGATTACGTTCATTCATATACAATGTCCATTCCATGTTCTCAACATCATTTATAACATGATTATAATCGTAATGTATCTTAATCGTAACTCAACCCAAACATTTACTCAAAAGTGACACTACTTCCACATTCATGACCCATTTCCTATTTCCTTATGTAATCCAAGTGTTTCAACTTTCAAATACTTTAAACAACAAAGAAATATCATAAAACTTACCTTAGATGGTGTAGGATTGAAACTTGGGTGAAATACCTCACTAGAGCAAAACCCTAGTTTTTCCTTCACTTGGATTTCTTGCTTTGGATGAACTTTAATGGGTTTCTTATACTTGATTCACTTGGTTTGATGAAGTTGAACACTAATTTCTCTTGAAAACTTGTGGGAGAAATGTGAAGAGATGTTTTTAGAGAGAAGGGAGTGAAGAGGAAATGAGATAAAATGAAACTTGGATCCTTATTAAATAACACATTTCAAATTTCCCGACCGTAACATACGGACCAACATACGGTCCGTATATTTTTCACTGGCCGTATGTCTGGACCATATGTTTGGTTCAGTGAGGTGTGCCATTCTGGGCTGAACCTACGGCTGGACATATGGTCCGTGAATTTTATACGGCCAGTATGTCTGGCCGTATAATGTCCAGTGATTCCGAACTTGTTCTCGTCGACTCGTTTGATCTCCAATCCTTATGGAACCTTCTTGGTACTTGTATAACACCTTAATATCAATCTAAGGGACGTTATAACTCTTCTCCAAAATATCTTTAAGTCACCATTAACTCATTACTCATAAATTCTTTTCGATACTTATCGTAAGCCTTGCCTTCTCTTGGCAATCTTTCTCGTCTAACATCGAATGTCTATGAAATCTTACTTAAGGTCATCAAATGCTATTTCTTACTTATTGGAACACCATACACTTCATACTCTTCACTATTCTATTCACTGTGCATCAACGGAAAATTTTTCGAGGTGTAACATTCTTCCCCCCTTAAGAACATTCGTCCTCGAATGTTAAGCACTCGGGGATTCTACGAAAATTTCGCCAGAGTTTCCCCTATAACATGGCACTACCATCCTGCTACAACAACCCATAATAACAATGCCTCACAGGGCCACAACATAATAGAAATTAGAATTTGTCCACACATGACCCAAATGCATAAAAAGGAATACATACATACCTTATGATCTTGACATCTCATCTTGGCCCTCTTTCGGGGGCTGAAATAAGTGTGGATATTTGGATTTCATGGTTTCTTCCGCTTCCCATTTCATCTCTTCGCGATTATTATTTCTCCACAAAACTTTGACTGAGGCCACTTCTTTGTTTCTAAGCCTCCGTACTTGCCCATCTAATATGGCAATGGGTATTTCATCATAAATTAACTTTTCTGTCACTAGAACATCATTCACTGGGACGATCCTAGTAGGATCTCCAATACATTTACGAAGCATCAAGACATGGAAAACTGGATGAACTGACTCCAAATCGGGAGGTAGATCTAATTCATAAGCTACTTGGCCTACTCTGCGCACAATCTCATAAGGCCCAATGTACCGGGGACTAAGCTTTCCCTTTTTGCCAAATCTCATAACGCCCTTCATTGGCGACACTTTCAAGAACACCCAATCTTTAACTTGGAACTCTAAGTCCCTTCGACGATTATCCGCATAGGACTTTTGATGACTTTGGGCTGCCAACAACCGATCTTGTATGAGGTTTACTTTCTCTATGGCTTGCTGGACCAAGTCTGGCCCTATCAATTTAGCCTCTCCTGTTTCAAACTACCCAATTGGGGATCTACACTTTCACCCATATAAAGCTACATACGGTGCCATTTCAATGCTAGAATGATAACTATTATTGTAAGCAAATTCAATGAGTGGCAAATGATCATCCCAATTACCTCCAAAATCTAACATACCCGTAACATATCCTCAAGAGTCTGAATGGTACGTTCAGCTTGTCCATCAGTCTGTGGATGAAATGCCGTGCTAAGGCTCACATAAGTCCCCAAACCTTCTTGGAAGGACTTCCAGAAATTAGCCGTAAACTGAGTACCTCTATCGGAGATAATAGATACTGGAACACCATGAAGTCGCACTACCTCTTTAACATAAAGCTTTGCATAATCTTCTGCCACATACGTCGTTCTGACTGGCAAGAAATGAGCTGACTTGGTGAGTCTATCCACAATCACCCATATGGAATCATACTTGTGTCGAGAACGGGGTAAGCTTCCGTAATAAAGTCCATGTTAATTACTTCCCACTTCCAAGTTGGGATTTCTATAGCTTGCAACAACCGCCGGCTTTTGATGCTCGATCTTCCTGCTGACAATTGGGACATTGAGCTACAAATTCTGCTATATCTTTCATCCCATTCCACCAATACATGAATTTAAGATCATTATACATTTTCGTTGCTCCGGGGTGGATAGAATAACGGGAACAATGGGCTTCCCTTAATATTTGGTGGCGTAAACCTGCCACATTAGGAACGCATAGCCTGCCTCGGCATCGGAGAACTCCGTCTCCTAAAATCTCAAATGATGACTCCTCTTTCTGAGGGAGTGTATCTCTATACTGCATCGGCATGAGATCTTCGTATTGTCGCTCTTTCACTTCCACTACTAGCGACAAAACTGCTGAATTCTGAATGGTAGTTCCCCTGCTACCCGAGTCCACTACTTGAACTCCTAGGCTAGCTAACTGCTGGAGCTCATGAGTCATTTCTATTTTCTCTGGCTTTACATCACATAAACTTCCCATAGATCTGCGGCTAAGAGCATCAGCCACGACATTTGCCTTTCCGGGGTGATATAGGATGTCAACATCATAATCTTTTAGCAATTCCAACCATCGTCATTGCCGCAAATTTGATTCTTTCTGCTTGAAGATATACTGAAGGCTCTTGTGATCTGTGTAAATATCCACATGAACACCATATAAGTAATGTCTCCATATCTTTAATGCATGAACCACTGCAGCCAATTCAAGATCATGGGTTGGATAATTCTTTTCATGTTTTCGTAATTGCCTTGAAGCATATGCAATCACCTTGCCATGTTGCATCAATACACATCCTAGCCCGATGCCTGAAGCATCGTAATAAACCACATAACCTTCCAATCCCTCTGGAAGTTTTAGGACTGGTGCACAAGCATCTGTCCATTGAAACTTAGCTGATTTCTGGGTCAGCTTTGTGAGTGGCGCTGAAATAAAAGAGAAACCTTCAACAAATCTCCTGTAATAACCTGCTAAGCCCAGGAAACTACGAACCTCCGTAGGAGTTGTGGGCCTTGGCCAAGTCTTCACGGCCTCAATCTTTTGGCTATCTACCCGAATACCATCGGCCGAAACAATATGCCCCAGAAATGTCACTGAGTTCAACTAAAACTCACACTTAGAAAATTTTGCAAACAACTCTCGAGTTTGAAGAACTCTAAGAACAGTACGCAAATGATCCGCATGTTCTGCCTCGGATCTAGAATACACCAAGATGTCATCGATGAATACAATCACAAACAAGTCTAGGAAGGGCCTGAACATATCATTCATCAAATTCATAAACACTGCTGGTGCATTAGTTAGTCCGAATGACATCACCCGAAATTCAAAATGGCCATATCTTGTTCTGAAGGTTGTCTTAGGGATATCTTTCTCCCTAACTCTCACTTGATGATACCCGGATCTCAAATCTATCTTGGAAAATCATTTGGCACCTTGTAATTGATCAAATAAATTATCAATCCTCGGAAGAGGATACTTATTCTTAATCGTCACCTTATTCAATTGCCGGTAGTCAATGCACATTCTTAAGAAGCCATCTTTCTTTCGGAAAAACAATACGGGCACGGGGATGAACTAGGCCTAATAAAGCCTTTCTCAAGCAAATTTTTCAATTGCTCCTTCAACTCTTTTAATTCTGCGGGAGCCATTCTATAAGGAGGAATAGATATAGGCTTAGTGTCTGGAAACACATCAATAGCAAAATCAATCTCCCGCTCGGGAGGAAGGCCTGGAAGATCTTCCGGGAATACATTCGGAAACTCGTTCACTACGGGAACTGACTGAAGAGCTGGCGGTTCAGCTTCTACATTTTGAACCCGCACTAGATGATAAATGCAACCTTTTGTGATCATTTTCCTTGCCTTTAGATAGGAAATAAACCTACCCTTTGGTGATGCCATATTTCCCTTCCATTCTAAAACTGGTTCTCCAGGAAATTGGAATCGAACCATTTTCATTCTACAATCGACATTGGCGAAGCAAGAAGCCAACCAATCCATGCCCATAATGACATCAAAATCCACCATTTTTAACTCATGTAAGTCAATCATAGTACGACGATCACAAATCACAATTACACAATTTCTATATACTCGGCTAGCTATTACCGATTCACCAACGGGTGTAGACACCTCAAAAGGTTTAATCGACTCCGTTTTGATTCTAAACCGACCCGCAATATATGGAGTAACATATGACAATATGGATCCAGGATCTATCAAAGCATATACATCATGAGAAAGTACCGATAATATACCTGTGACAACATTAGGAGAAGACTCAAGATCTTGGCGTCCAGCCAAAGCATAAATACGGTCTTCCGAGGACCGCTAGAACCGGGAACTCTCCCTCCGCCTCTACCATGGCCGACCGGCTCATATGAACCCTCGGCCCCACAGGCGTATAGATACCGAAGATCCGGCCACCGACCCCGAAAGCTCGGGTCCTACCTCTCGCCACTAATCGAGGGGCAATCTCGCATAATATGGCCCGGTCGACCACATGAATAGAAAACCCTGAGCCCACCGCACCGACCCCAAACGTAACTTCCCACACTGGGAGCATTGTGGTACGGGTGGCCTCGCCTGACCCGAATCACCTCTAAACTGAGATCCCAAAAAGCTCTGACTCGGCCCGGAATGAGTAGATCTATCAAATCACTGATTTGAAAACCGTGGAGGCATACTAGTCATAGATTGGCCTGAATGCCTCGAAAACTACTGTCTGTGCCCACCTCTATATTCACTCATCGGGCCCGAAGATCTAGCCCTCTTGCTATGCCCTCTATCATACTCACATTCACTTCTTTGCTGTTGTAGGATTTCTTCTAGATTCTGAGCATGGGCTTGAATGCGTGAAATATCCATGTTGTCCTGAAGGGATGCGGTCAAGCATCTATCCATCAAATGTGGCCCTAGGCCTTTCACAAACTAGTGCACTCGATCACCCATATCCGCTACCATGGCCGAAGCATACCTAGCCAAGGAATTGAAGCGGAGACTATACTCTAGAGCACTCATGCTCCCTTGTCTCAAATTTAAGAACTTATCGGCTCTAGCTCGCCGAACTTCTGGAGGCAAATAATGTCAGAGAAATGCATCTACAAATTCTTGCCATACCAGAGGAGGTGCATTGGCTCCCCGTGAAGCCATCCAAATAGTGTACCAATGAACCGCGACATCCCTCAATCTGTAGGACACTAACTCCACCGATTCGGTGTTCCTAGCATGTATCAACCGGAGCGCCCTCAACATACCATCGATAAAATTCTGAGGGTCCTCATCCGACTTTGATCCAAAGAATTTCGGAGGGTTCAAACTAATAAAGTCACGGGCTCTTGCACTAACAGCCCTATCACCTTACCCTGTACTTTGCCGTTGAGTCTGGGCAGCAACCAATTGAGTGAGCAAATGAATGGCCTCTTTTACATCTTGGCCTGAAGCATCCGGTGGAGGAGCCGGAGCTGGGGCGGAGGCTCCCACACACCCCTCTAATATAGGTGCTGAACGGGAGGACTGAGATTGAGCCGCACTTTGGGACTCACTTTCTTCTACTACCGGTGGCGGTGCTCTTTCAGCCCACTTTTCTGCCACCATCTTGCTCTTTTGGGCTGCTGTAGCCTTTCTCTTTACAGGCATTTCTGAAATACACAACACACGGTTAAGAAACAAGAAGTTCTTACATCATAGCTATATCGCACGATTTCTTATGAAGAAAGAAGGTCATTCATTCCTAAAATGCCCGCAGCTTCTTGTTTATAAGTGTGGCGCACAACACACCCATAACCAAGACTCTACTAGACACGGCTCGTAGACATACCCTAGAACTGAACTGCTCTGATACCACTTCAGTCACGACCCAACCGGAGGGCCGCGATGAGCACCTGGTGCTAGCCCACCCGGGCACCCCTAAGATACTTTCATATCACATCTAGGTGAGCCACATAATTAAATCATACTTTTCGTTCATCATCATTCAAGTCTCATTGGGCAACAGCGCATCTATATCATCAATAACCTCTATGCCCATATAAATGTACATAAGCCGACAAGGCTAACAAAACGATATCCCAAAATATAGGCCGACAAGGCCGAACATATCTAACCATATACACATGTTTATGAGCCTCTAAGAAGAGTATGTCATATCATATAGGCAGGACAGGACCCCGCCATGCCCATGAATATAAACACAAAAGAATCTATACCAAAAGCTGTAGCTCCGAATGAAGTGGAGCTCCGCTATGTAGTCCCTGAATGAAGCAGCTATGGGTCAAGTCCTCACCGGCCACCTGCGGGCATGACGCAGCGTCCACAACAAAAGGACGTCAGTACGAAGAATGTACTGAGTATGTAAAGCATAATCAATATCAATATGAAAGCATAATAGACAACATATGAAATAACATAGGATGGGAGATAATAGCATTAGCGTCATAGCACTTACTTGCCTTCCATAGGGACATTCCATTTCTATTGCATATTCGCGTACATACATCCATATCCATACTCATTTACCTTTCGTATTCGTAATTATATTTCCTTTCATACTCATGTTCATATCATATACATTGCATATACATAGCCTTTACTTGGCATTTACATACTGTTAACATATTCGTACTCATATTGATGTCATATACATAACATTTATATAGCATACCCGACCACGAAAGTTCAGTGTTTCACATAGCTGGCCCTACCAAGGCTCAGTGTCATACCTGGCCCTACCAAGGCTCAGGGTTATCCATACCCAACTGCAGTGGTACGCGCGCATCGTCATATATCGATATATATATATATACACACTATATTCTACCCGGCCATATAAGCTCGGGGTTCACAATAGCCTCTCACGGGCACACATACATATAAGCTCATATTTATCTTTAACCATTTTACTATCGTCATTCATTACATTCTATCCTTAGAGGATTACTCGTCGTATAGGAAACTTAGTACAATCATATCATATTGAGCATCATAAGCTTTGTCGATTCTAGAGATAGGATCGTTAGAGAACATCGTAGGCTCATAGAAGGATAAATATTGACCAAAGAACCATGCCTTATGAAAGAAGGGTTAGCCTTACATACCTTTCCGTTCAACTATTCTATTGCTTGCACGTGCTCCTTCAATGCTCACGTTTCTACCTTCATTAAAGTGCATACTAACATTAGAGAATTTATAGCTTAGCATTCATGACTAAAGCTAGGGAAAATTAGACAGCATCTTTTTTATTTATACAACTTCCCTCGTATCACATATCAACTCCTAAACATCATTAATATCATATCACAATGTCATACGAAAGCCTTTAATCACTTACATTATTCTTACTTCTCAATTCATTCCCAATCATCCATATTCATGGCCATATCACATGATTACGTTCATTCATATACAATGTCCATTCCATGTTCTCAACATCATTTATAACATGATTATAATCATAATGTATCAAGAATCGTAACTCAACCCAAACATTTACCCTAAAGTGACACTACTTCCACATTCATGACCCATTTCCTATTTCCTTATGTAATCTAAGTGTCTCAACTTTCAAATACTTCAAACAACAAAGAACTATCATAAAACTTACCTTAGATGGTGTAGGATTGAACCTTGGGTTCAAATACCTCACTTGAGCAAAACCCTAGGTTTTCCTTCACTTGGATTTCTTGCTTTGGATGAACTTTAATGGGTTTCTTATACTTGATTCACTTGGTTTGATGAAGTTGAACACTAATTTCTCTTGAAAACTTGTGGGAGAAATGTGGAGATATGTTTTAGAGAGAAGGAGAGTGAAGAGGAAATGAAATGAAATGAAACTTGGATACTTATTAAATAAGACATTTCAGCACCGACCAGAACATACGGACCAACATACGGTCCGTATATTTTTCACTGGCCGTATGTCTGGACCGTATGTTTGGTCCAGCCGAGGTGTGCCATTACGGGTCTGAACCTACGGCCGGACGTCTTTGTCCGTGAATTTTATACGGCCAGTATGTCTGGCCGTATAATGTCCAGTGATTCCGAAGTTGTTCTCGTCGACTCGTTTGGTCTCCAATCCTTATGGAACCTTCTTGGCACTTGTCTAACACCTCAATACTAATCTAAGGGACGTTATAACTCTTCTCCAAAATATCTTTAAGTCACCATTCACTCGTTCCTCATAAATGCTTTCCGATACTTATCGTAAGCCTTGCCTTCTCTTGGCAATCTTACTCGTCTAACATCGAATGTCTATGAAACCTTACTTAAGGTCATCAAATGATATTTCTTACTTATCAAAACACCATACACTTCATACTCTTTTCTAGTCTATTCACTGTGCATCAACGAAAAATTTTCCAAGGTGTAACATATTGTTCCACTTGATCAGCTGGATTATGATATTCTTAAGCCGGTAGCGGCTGCCCGAAGGGGCCACCCTAGCTAAGCCGGAAGTGACTGCCCGAAGGGGCCATCATGACTACACCGGAAGCGGCCATCCGAAGGGACTATTGTGTTATTAGCCGGAAGCGGCTACGAGTAGGATATTCTATATTAATATTGTGTATGCTAGAATTTGTGTAAGGGACCATATGACATGGTTCAAAGTGCTGTTCCAGGTTGCTTTCTAAACTTGCTTACTGTTACGCTTTTCCTTGTTTTATGATTCAGTATTACCTTACATATTTAGTATATATTTCGTACTGACCTCCTTTCTTTGGGGGTTGCGTTTCATGCCCGCAGGTTCAGGGATACGGTTAAACGATCCAGCCACCTAGGCGGAGTCAGTATTGAGAGTCAGACAACTCCACTTGCTTCGGAGACTATTCCTGTTTTGGTATAATTTTGTTTGTATACATTATGGGTACGACGGGGCCTTGTCCCGTCACTTATGCACGGTCATACTCTTCTAGTAGTCTGCGGACAGCGTGGGTGTCATAGGAATCGTTTGGCCTTGCCGGCCATTGTTTTGTTGTACGAAGTATCGGCGGCCTCCTTGGCTTGCCTTGTGATATGTTACATATATATAAGTATGTTTTGAGATGTTTTGAGTTACAGATGGACTTTAGTATTCTATTTACAGCTTTCAAACTTAGTTAAATAGACCCTATTGAATGCCATGTTTGAGTATAGGTAACATAAGTTGGGTTATCGGGCAGGTTAAGCTCGGTCACTCGTCATGGCCCTAGGTTGGGTCGTGACAAAAGTGATATCAGAGCAGTTCAGTCCTCGGCATGTCCGCAGATGGTGTCTAGTAGAGTCTTGTTTATCGGTGTATTATACACCACATCTATAAACAGGAGGCTACGAGACATTAATAGGGTGTCATTCCTTCTTTCATGTTAGAGATCGTGCGAATAGAGTTATGTCATAAGTGAAGTCCTTAATCTAATAATCTCGTATGATTTCAGCGATGACTAGGAAGAGTAAAGCGACACCAGCCCAGAAGGGCAAATCAGTTGAGGGGTGAGCCAAGCCCCATGCTACGAGCTTAGCCAAGCCCCCAAGTCTACCGCAGCTCGGACTCATGCGGGATACACATTCGGTCCCGAGTTCTCCTACTTCCCCACCTCCGGAGGGCTCGCAGGGGCACACGATCCGGCCCGGCTCCCGCGCACCGATACACCGTACCTCCAGTTCCTCAGCCAGATGCTCAGGGTCAGGCGATGAGAGATGCTATCCATTTGTTGACTCAGATACTTACTACCCAGGCTGAACGACAGGATAGGGGTCATGAGTATCCAGATAGGGATGCTAGTGCCAGGGCTCGAGATTTTCTTACATTAGATCCCCCAGAGTTTAAGGGAACGGACCCTAATGCTGATCCTCAGGAGTTCATAGATAGTATGCAGCGTACTTTAGATGTGATGAAGGCGTCAGCTACAGAATCTGTTGAGTTAGCTTCTTATAGATTGCAGGGTATAGCGATTAATTGGTTTCAGTCATGGAGATTATCGAGGGGTAGGGATGCTCTTCCGCCGACTTGGCAAGAATTCTCAGATGCCTTCTTGCGCCATTATATGCCACCCGAGTTGAGGCGGGCAAGGGTTGATAGGTCCCTTAGCCTGCAGCAGGGTAGTATGTCGGTTAGAGAGTATAGTGTGGAGTTCGATTCTTTAGCCAGATATGCCCCTTCTATTGTGCAGAAAATGGAAGATAGAGTTCACCGATACGTGATAGGATTAGAGCCAGGGTTGCAGGAGGCTTGTATGGCACTAGCGATGCAGCCAGGTATGGATATAGCTCGTATTCAGGCTAATGCTTAGGGGTCAGAGGATCGTAGGCGCCAGCGAGAGGCTATCTCGGAGCAGAGTAGTAGTCAGCCCAAGAGGGCTAGGTCAGAGGGTCAGTATAGAGGTTCCACTAGCGAGAGCAGACCCCAGTATAGTGCACCTCTGCAGTTTCGAGGATCTCAGCGGGGTAGGGAGACTTCCCTTAGGCAGAGATAGAGTTCTTATGCATCGGGTTCTCAGCAGCAGGTGGGGTCAGGGCAGGAGGTGATGCCCCCTCCTCGATGTGCGACTTGTGGAAAACGTTATGTAGGACGGTGTCGTCAGGGTGTATGCTATACTTGTGGTGATCCGGGGCACTATGCTAGAGATTGCTCACAAAGAGTGGGTAGTATTGTTCCTGACAATTCGGTAGCAGCATCGTCACTCTCAGTGAGAGCCCCCGAGATAGGACCCCAGACTTCTTTCGGCCGAGGTAGGGGCAGAGGTGGAGCATCTTGCTCCAGTACTGGGCTGCATCATATCTATGCTCTAGGTGGGAGACCGAGTCTAGAGACACCGCAGGATGCACCATCAGGTATACCCTTCTTCAGATTATTTATTGATGGATTTAAGCTATATATGAACTATCCCTTACCACTATAACATGATGTATTACAACATAAGTTAGAATACAAGCATAGGAGTTAATGGGGCAAATCGAGACAAAAGACTTAGTGAAAATCTTTGTTGAAACCTTAAGGGGGGAAGTGCCCATAGCATAGCAAGACCATAACCATAAATCGAAACTAGGGTAAACGAATAGAAGACTACCCTTGATATGGAACCTTTTAGTTATTATAACATGACACTAGCTGTATTAGATACGATTAATTTGACCTTAAATGGTACCGTCATGCTTTACTCTATTATTTAACTATCCATAAAACTTCTATAAGTTACATATTTCCAACATTCGAGGACGAATGTTCCTAAGGGGGGAAGGATATTACACCCCGAAAAATTTTTGTGTTACCGAGACTGCAGACGACTTAGTATGGGCTCGGGGGAGTGTAAAGATATACAAGGATTAGAGATGAAAATTCTATTATATATGTGAAAGAATAACATATAGATGACAGTGGAGGCCATATGGTGTAAGTTGGTTAATACGTTACTTAACAAATAGCCCTCATAACCGTAAGTTAAGGTGGGGCCCACAGGTCAGAATTTTATAAAGGGCATATGACAAGTTATATGAATAGTACATAGGAAGTTTAGCAAGTCTTAAGAGGGACACTTAAGCCAAATATGAGCATAAGCACTCCAAAAGGATGATTTAAGGATACGTTTTCGGGTGATCTAGCTTTACGAGGCCAACACACCATTATATGTTGAGAATTTGGGCAAACACAAAAAATGAAAGTTGTAGATAATTGAAATAACTTTCCAACCATAGGTCGTGATACTTCATGCCACATAGGAATAAAAAGTTATGAATGTTTTAAGGAGGAAAGGTCAAACTGGCAGTGGACTCGGCCCAACCCGACTCCAAGTCGGGTCAGGCCCACTTCCTTGGCTATTTAAGGAAAATTTCCACCCATTATCTTCCTCATTTCATGCCAAAAGATCTAGAATATTTTAGAGGGAGAGAGTGAGGAGAGTTAGAGAGATAAAGCAAGGATTCGATCAATTTCGAGGCCCCGAATCCTGAGGCTCGTGAAGGATAAAGTGTAATACGAGTTGTCGTCGTCGTTTCAAGATAAATATTGAGCTTGGGGGATGATATTTTCGTGATTGAGCTGCTGATAAGGTATGTATTAGTTTCTCATCTTTGTTATTAAGATGATTACATGGAGATTTAACGGATTAAAGTGTTAGAAATATAGTTATAATTATCGTATACCGAATATTAAGGCGTTGTGGTTTAGGGGCTGTTTTGGATAGAATTGTAAGATGACTTTAGTAATATTATTGTTGTAAATTGTTAGATTTGTTGTTGTTGTTGGTTATTAGCTTAATTTGGAATTGTTGCGTTGGCAGGATTATAGAGGAGATCTTTTGTCCAAATCCCGTTAGGCGACAGAATAAATGATTAGTTAGAATAATCTTGTTAGCTTAGTCTTAATCCCTATATTGTTGATGGTATTTTAGTTGACTAATCTCGGGAAGGGACTCGAAGATTAGCTTGAGGCGTAAATAAGGTATGTAAGGCTAACCCTTCTTTCATACTTTAGCATGATCCCTTTTATATGACTCCTAAAGAACGTAAAACATAAGTACTCTATTCTTAGTTGGATTTGGAGTCGATATCCAATGTATTGTTTCGTTCATGCTATACTCTTGTTGATAATTCGAAGGAAGCTTCGCAATACATTATACTTACATGTTCACTACAAAGCAAATGGCAAATGAAGGAAACTCTAAAACTTGTTCTCAAAATCACTCCAATGGGAGTTGTAATAGAAACCACTCTGAAAGGGGTGCAACGTTTTGTAACTTCATTACATATTCATACCGTATATCATATGTATTGTTATTGTTCCACCGATCGCCTAGATTATGATATTCTTAAGCCGGAAGCTTACCGCCCGAAGGGCCACCCTAGCTAAGCCGGAAGCGGCTGCCCGAAGGGGCTATCATGACTACGCCGGAAGCAGCCGTCCGAAAGGACTATTGTGTTATTAGCTAGAAGCGGCTACGAGTAGGATATTCTATAGTTATATTGTGTATGCTAGAATTTGTGTAAGGGACCATATGACATGGTTCAAAGTGCTATTCCAGGTTACTCCCAGGTTGCTTTCTAAACATGCTTACTGTTACGCTTTTCCTTGTTTTATGATTCAGTATTGCCTTACATATTCAGTACATATTTCGTACTGACCCCCTTTCTTTGGGGGCTGCGTTTCATGCCCACAGGTTCAGGGATACGGTTGGACGATCCAGCCACCTAGGAGGAGTCAGCATTGAGAGTCAGACAACTCCACTTGCTTCGGAGACTGTTCTTGTTTTGGTATAAGTTTGTTTGTATACATCATGGGTACGACAGGGCCTTGTCTCGTCACTTATGCACGGTCATACTCTTCTAGTAGTCTGCGGATAGCGTGGGTGTCATGGGTACTGTTTGGCCTTGCCGGCCATTGTTTTGTTGTACAGAAGTATCGGCAGCCTCGTTGGCTTGCCTTGTGATATGTTACGTATATATAAGTATATTTTGAGATGTTTTGAGTTACAGATGGACTTTGGTATTCTATTTACAGCTTTCAAACTTAGTTAAATAGACCTTATTGAATGCCATGTTTGAGTACAGGTAACATAAGTTGGGTTATCGGGCAGGTTAAGCTCGGTCACTCGTCATAGCCCTAGGTTGGGTCGTGACACTAGATATCCCAGTTCTTGGAAATCAAGTCACTTGTAGTTTGACTCAATCGGAAGAAAAGGTCATCCCTTATATGGGAGCTCCTTTATGTGTGTCGGTGTGTGTCTGATCGATAGCGGAATAATAAAACAAACAAAACACATAAGTAAACAGGCAATCTTGTGTGGCTGAGCATGGTGAGGAGTGATCTTCCAAGTCCCGGCCAGAGAGATTGACTCTCATGGGCACCTTATCTTGACTGGCTGCGTCAGAAAAAGTTTCACGTTTTCTTTGCAATCTGTCTGGATTTGATTTGATCGACCTGCTCTGTTTGGTGGCTATAAATCTGTTTCCATCTGCTGAATAACATTGATTTTAGGGTGACGAATACTGTAGTCATCCGATCGGGTTTACAGCGTCTTATCTTTTTCAGCGAATACTGCAGCCTCTTGACCGGTTTTACATCGCTTTGTCTTTTGAGGTGAATACTGTGGTATCATGACCTGTTTTACATCACCTTGTCTTTTGAGGTGAATACTGCAGTCTCATGACCTATTTTACATCGCTTTGTCTTTTGAGGTGAATACTGCGATCTCATGACCGATTTTACATCGCTTTGTCTTTTGAGGTGAATACTGCGATCTCATGATCGATTTACATCGCTTTGTCTTTTGAGGCGAATACTGCAGTCTCATGACCGATTTTACATCGATTTGTCGTCGTCCTATATCCGGTAGTTCATATGTAGGGCTATTTTTGGTAATTGAAATGAATGGCCCTCTGGGCATGTTTGTGTGAATGACCTTCTTGGCATGTTTGTATGAATGGCCCTCTTGGCATGTTTGTATGAATGGCCCTCTTGGCATGTTTGTATGAATGGCCTTCTTGGCATGTTTGTATGAATGGACCTCTTGGCATGTTTGTATGAATGACCCTCTTGGCATGTTTGTATGAATGACCCTCCTGGCATGTTTGTATGAATGACCCTTTTGACATGTATGTATGAATGGCCCTCTTGGCATGTTTGTATGAATGACCCTCTTGGCATACTTGTATGAATGGCCCTCTTGGCAGCCGGAAAATAAATATGCAATGGTCCTCTCGGCAAATAAAAATAAGTGATGCAAATGACATATATGGCCCTTTTGGTTAAGTCGTCTTTCCTCTATCCTTTATGCTGCCTATGACCTTCTTGGTCCGATATGCCGTATTGTTTTACTACGACCCTTTTGGCCAAATATTTGCCTTTGCGGCAATTTCAGTCATTTTGTAGCCCTTGTGGGCTTAATAGTTTGCCCTCGTGGATTTTTCATCCTTTCATAGCCCTTATGGCTAGATATTCTTCCTTTTAGCATTCAAAATCTTACAACCCTCGTGGCTGGATATTTAACCTTTATGGCATTCTGATCTTTCCCGTACCCTTGTGGCTAGATATTTTGTCCTTGGTGGCATTTAAAATGCTATAGCCCTCGTGGCTGGATGTGTATTCTGAAAGCCTAATCCCAGTAGTGGTTTCGATCTTCTTTGGCGAATCTCTTCCTGCACATAAAGTAAAGTTAGAAAAAGGGCCGTCCTCTGACGACATGAGGACCTTGCAGAAATAGATTAGTTTTTCCCTATTTAAATTTGATTCATGTTGCCGGCGATGTCGCATCTTCGGCTTTCTGGAAATGAAAATCCCCTTTTGGCTCTCGTATTCAAAAGATGAGTTTATTTTCGTTATGCAGAAAAATCATTTTTGTAATGTTACCATAAAAATAAACGCATTATTTTGAAAACGGTAAGATTAATTATCATGACATGTGACCTAAATGAGGGATATCCCTTCTGGGGTTCTTCTCTTCCTCACGTGGAATTTTTGAGACATATTCTCAAAAATTCTGCCCCAGTTTAAATCTCGATCGATGAATTCTCAGGCCGAATCTTTCAATTTGCAGATATCCTCAAAATTTCTACCCCAATTTATAGTATTGAAAAAATGATGAATCTAGAGAGCTCTAAAGTTTCTGACCCAGTTTGAAACTCTGGGTTAGCTGACTCTTTGTAGCGGATTGGCAGCGTGAATGTTTGAGGTCTTCTAAAAAATTCTGCCCCACTTGGGCGTGTAGCAATTCTTCCTTCTTTGTGAAGTCTTATCTCTGAGGCTTCCTAGGGGTTTCTTGGATTTTTCTTTTGGTGCGACCGAGCTCAAAGAGCGCCTACGTATCCTGTTCCAATAGGAATTGAGGTCAAACGTAGTTCAGAATAAAAATAAAGGAGTTTTTGGTTTTTACCAATAGTGTGACCGGGTCTCAAATGGGCTGCCTACTTATCCCACTATGGGAAGTCAGGTCATTGCGTAGTTCAGATTATAAAAGATGTTTTGATCTTTCTATCTAATACAAACGATTACAAGCAAAAGGGAATAACTTGATACAAGCAAATAGAAAAGCGATACAAGCAAAAGGTGTTGTTTCAAACTGAAAAACTTCGTCTTTATGCGTAGTAACGCTTGATTGCGTCTGAATTAATTGGCTTCGGCCATTCTTGTCCATCCATTTCTGCCAACACTACTGCTTCTCCGGAGAGTACCTTGCGGACCATATAAGGACCTTGCTAGTTGGGAGCGAACTTCCCTTTGTTTTCATCTTGATGTGGGAAAATTCTTTTGAGCACCATTTGCCCAATTTGGAAGAGTCTAGTCCTGTCTCACTTGTTGAAGGCTTTTGCCATTCTCTGTTGGTATAGCTGACCGTGATATACTGAAACCATCCTTTTCTCGTCAATTAGAGCTAATATCTTATATTAAGGTCGGACCCATTCAGCATTGTCCAATTATGCTTCTTGAATGATTCTCGGAGAAGGTTGAGATACTTCAGCAGGTATGACTGCTTCAGTTCCGTAGACCAACAGGTATGGAGTTACTCCTGTTGAAGTTCGGGTCATAGTACGGTATCCCAGTAAAGCATAAGGCAACTGCTCATGCCAACCCTTTATAATTATCAGTCATCTTTCTCAATATCCTTGTGATATTTTTGTTGGGTTCTTCTAAGGCTCCGTTCATTTGTGGCCAGTAGACTGTCGAGTTTCAGTGAGTGATCTTGAATTTCTCACAGATATCCTTCATTAGATAGCTATTCAGATTTGCTCCATTGTCTGTTATGATGGACTCGGGTATACCAAATCAACATATGATGTGATTTTGCACGAAGTCAGCTACCACTTTCTTTGTTACCGACTTGTGAGCCGTTGCTTCCACCCACATGGTGAAGTAGTCAATGGCAACTAAAATGAATCGGTGGCCATTTGAAGCTGTGGGTTCAATGGGTCCAATAAACATCCCACTTGGAGGGACCTTGATTACATCACCGTGGATTTGGCATTGATGGAACCTTTGCATATATTTGCAGCAATCACTTTTCATGGTTATCGAATAGTATCCAGCTCGTAAAATCTTCTTTGCTAGTACAAATCCATTCATATGGGGTCCACATGTCCCCGCATGTACTACTTTTAGAAGTTTGGAGGCTTTCTTTGGCGTCTACACATCGAAGCAAACCCAAAATCCGACATCTGTTTGTACAGTATCTCTTTGTTTAAGAAGAAGCCATTTGCCATTCTTCTGATGGTCTTCTTTTATCCATTTGTAATGCCTTTGGGGTATTCCCATCTTTCTAGATACATTTTGATGTCATTGTACCATGGCTTGCCATCTAGATTAGTCTGCACGTGGCAACAGTTAGAGTGCTCTTCTTTAAGACTTATCGTTAGCGGGTTGATGTGACTGCTTTTAGGATGTTGGATCATTGATGCTACTGTGGATAATGCATCAGCAAATTCATTCTGAGCCCTTAGCGTATCTTTGAAATTCGATCGTCATGAATTTCTTGCACAATCTCTGTGCTGAGTTCGCATATGGCAAGATCTTTTCATTCTTGGTGGCCTATTCGCCTTGTACTTAATGAATCAGCAGGTCGGAATCTCTAATGACCAATAATTCATTGATGTCCATGTCTAGTGCCATTCGAAGACCTTGGATGCAGGCCTCGTATTCATTCATTTTGTTGGTACAACGGAATTTGAGCTTAGCAGCCATGGAGTAATGTTGCCCATTTTCTGATGTCAAGACAGCTCGGATTCCGGAACCTTTGTAATTCACTGCTCCGTCGAAGAACAGTTTCCAGCCAATATAAGATTCTGTTGCTTCTTCTTTTATGGCTAACACCCATTCGTCTGGGAAATAGGTGCGAAGTGGTTCGAGCTCTTCATCCATCGGGCTTGCGGCCAGTAGGTCAGCCAAAGCCTGTCCTTTGATGACTTTCTGGGTTATCTACACGATGTCAATTTCACTTAAAAAATGCCATTTGGTCAACTTCCCGAAGGGCATGGGCTGGCAGAATATCTATCTCAACAGATCCATCTTGGATATGAGGTGAGTGGTGTATGAAGACAAATAATGCCTCAATTTCTGAGCCACCTAAGTTAGAGCACAACAGGTTTTCTCCACCAGCATATATCTTGCCTCACAGGCTGTGAACTTCTTGCTCAGATAGTCAATGGCACGCTCTTTTTTCCCTTCTTCATCGTGTTTCCCTAACACGCAACCGAAGGCCTTTTTAGCAACTGACAAGTATAGCAGCAATGGGCTCCCGGGCCTCGGTGGTACCAAGACTGGTGGGTTGGACAAGTATCTCTTGATAGTGTCGAATGCCTCTTGGCACTCCTCTGTCCATTTTGTAAGAGCGTCCTTTTTCAAAAGCTTGAGGATGGGCTCCACAATGATGGTGGATTGAGCTATGAACCGCCCAATATAATTCAGCCTTCCCAGGAAACTCATGACTTCTTTCTTGGTTTGGGGAGGAGGTAATTCTTGGATTGCTTTGATCTTTGTTGGGCCTAGCTCTATGCCTCTTCAGTTGACTATGAACCCCAATAACTTTCCGTACCGATACTCCAAACGTACATTTGGCCGGGTTCAATTTCAAGTTAAACTTTCGGAGCCTGTCGAAGAATTTCCTCAAATGTGTGGTATGCTCTGAACTTTCCTTTGACTTGATAATGACATTGTTCACATAGACTTCAATTTCCTTATGGATCATGTCGTGGAAAATGGTAGTCATGGCTCTTATGTATGTTGTATCGGCATTCTTGAGGCCGAAAGGCATTACCCTGTAATAGTACACTCCCCATGGGGTAATGAAGGCTATTTTCTCGGCATCCTCTCTATCCATTAGGATTTGCAAATGATTGTAGCTCGTGTTTGGCACAATTATCTATGAGGTTGTGGATGTTCGGGAGTGGAAAATTATCCTTTGGGCTAGCCTTGTTAAGATCTTGATAATCCATTTAGATTCTTATTATTATGACCCAACTTACGGGTCGTGCGAGCACCTACCATATTACTAACTAGTACGAAAACCCTTACCAACCAACCCAATATTCAGCCAGTTTATAATTAACAAATTCTTAATAATCACAATATTTAAAAGAGAATGCTCATACAGACTCTGTTATTGATACAAGAAAACTGAAAACTCCCCGGGATCTAGTCTATGCTGATGCAAGAGCTCCTATTACACAAGTATAAACAAAAATAAATAACCCAGCCTCTACCTGGAATGAGATGAGCGATACTGTAAGAGGATGCCTGGTAATCCACACGAAGAAACTTCAACTTAAACCTGCAACATACCTACACCCAAAAAGGATATACCAAGAGTAGTATTAGTACACCACACGTACTGGTAAGCATCATAGGTCGACTAAGATTAGTTCACGCAACATAATATAAAGTCAATAAGATAAGAAGATAAGTCAATGACCCTCAAGACTCCTAACATAGATTATTACACCGTCACGAACTTACCTTTCTACTCCAAGTTATTCACTTCTCTTATCCCCATAGAAATAGCGATTATTAGACTAGTCATTGAAGTCCCATTCCATATTCCCTTAAGCCAATTAATTAAGTCTCCTCTCCTCATTTACACTAACATCTAATCCTAACTTTTTATCCGTAGAGCCTTTCTATCCAGTTCAATTACTAAGATACGATGCACCCATGGAACAAACATACCACTCAGAAATTTGTTCTTACACTTACCTTCATAATAATCACCACCTCACACAATTTTAACAAAATCATAAGACATGCATAATGCAATATAACAGACTGATAGCACACAAACATAAGGACATAGCAGTATGAAATATAATGCAATGCAAATGCGATGCAAGGGCCCAATCACGCTGTACATACATGCTTACTGATGTCATTGCTCAGTAATCATGACCTTCAGGGGACCCATGGTGTCCATGTACCACTCATTCCGGATACTCATCGGACTCGAGCCATAAATCCTCCATTCCGAAAAGAACCTCATACGCGGATCCACATCGTATAGATATACTTACCTTTATAATACTGCCAACGATTGGCTGTCAAATAGTACCTCACATTCAATCCAACTCGGCCAAACGACCAGATAACACAACTAGCACGTACTCAGACTTTCTACTCCATGATTTACCTCATAACCGCATGCAATGTATGCAATGATGCCAATGAATGAAAACAATGTCATGAATTATGCCCTTGATGGGCGTAGCACTATTATGCCTTCCTCCAATCCTCCCAATGCAATCCTCTTTGTTAATAAGAATAACAATCATATGAAAATTTTGATATACTTGAAAATAAATACGGAAATCAAACATACCTAGGAAAGCATATTCTGGACAACGAAATACCCTTTTTTAACCATGATGAATAATCACTTCCTATTCTGTAACGTATAAACATCAATGATAGTAGCACTCAGTAGTCAATTAACTACTCGTTGTTGTCTTAGTTACTGTGAACACAGAATTTTCGTTAAATTGCGAATATATCCATCCAAAATCCGTGTCCGAAGACCTAATCATGCAATCTCCCATCAACTCTAAATGTATATATGATCCACTAATCAAAGTCTAACTCAAGTAAACCTTAACCTACCTTGATGACGAACACCTATTTGAATTTTCATGAATTACTCGCCCTCATAGCCTTTATCAAAATCCATGAGAGATGATAGTTGTGGGGAAAGATGTGAAGAATGTTGGAAAAGCCTCTTCTCTTGGTGTCAAGGGTTTTTCCTTCTTGTGGAACCCCAACAGCAACCTTAGAGGGTCTTTTATTAAAAAGGAGAGTGAAATATAAAACTGAGTATAGAAAACGCGCCTACTGGCCCGACACATCCGCTGCGGAGGTCCCTTGGCCGCCATAGCGGGCCATTTCCTATCTGCAGGCCCACGACTTTTCACTCTTTCAAAAATTGATTTTTTTTCCACTATTAATCCTTTAAACACCCCATGAGGCTTACTATTTATGATCATAGACGTAGATTAGGCATGGGTTCGCGAAGTATTAAATAATGACTGGACAGGTCGTTACACCAGATACTAATTAAACCACCGTTCATCCCCGAACGGTGTGGGGGTGAGGTAATGGTCGCGTTCCTGGACCTTACACCATAGGGGGCAGGATTTCATGTTATTGTCATGAAGAGGAAAAATTTCAACAAAGCTAGAAAAATGCAGCCCGCTACAGCGGTCAGACGACCGCTATAGCGATAAATCAACCGCAACAACGATCATCGACCACTTTTAAAACTGGGGTGAATTTAGCTCACCTCTCCTACTTCCCATTCATTCCCCATAACCAAAACCAACTCCCCTCCCACCAAAATTTCTCCCCCTATTCAACTACTTAGACCTCTCATCTCCCTCTCCACTCCCCTTTTTAACCACTCTACCCCCTCCATATCTTAAAACACTACTCATAGTCGAAGAAGAGGAAAAGAATCTCTCTGCACTCGAAGATTTAGTTTTGTGGCAAAGCTTGCCGATCTCTTGCTATGTCAAGGTATGTACTCTTTTTCAATGTCCTACAACTTGGTTATGTCCTTCTATTTTGAGATTTCCATGCCTAAGTTGCTAGACTAGAGAAAAATTTGGGCTCTTTGATCAAGGGTTTTGATTTCTTGGGGTGGGAAGTTCTTGGATCATGAAGGGTTATTTCGTCGTTCATCTTTGCTCTTGTATCACGTTATACTAAAGATCTGCTTAAAATAGGGTAGTTCATGTTGGGATGGGGATATTTGGTAGTGGCGCAATTTTTTGATGTTCTTGCTCAAAAGTTTGGTGCTCCTTGTAGTTGGAATAGGGTGTTATAGGTTGTAAGAGTCATGCATGTTATTATAATACTTGATCCTTGAAAAAAATAGGGAAACTATGGTGAAAATTTTGGGTTTTCTAAAAGTTGGGTTTGGGAGGGTTTCGTACTGGGAAAGACGGGTCCGATGCGGTGGACCTCCCATCGCTACAGCGGTTCCGCTGCGGCAATAGTGGGTCGCTGGGAGCGGACATCATCTGTTGGGAGGTACCAGCTGTAGCGGGCTCCTACTCGCTATAGCGAGCCTGCTACAGTGACCAGGCAACGCCATGGCGGAGCCTTGTCCACTGTAGCGACCCTTGAATTTCTATGGCGGCTTCGCCGCAGTGGTCATCCCATTGCCGCAGCGAAGCTGTCTGAGGAAGAATTTAAAATTTTGAGTTTTCCAACTACTTCATGTATGCCCTATCTCTATTAAATCTTAGTGCCACATTATTCTAACTCGGTCTTCCATTTTCAGGCTAACTCTCTGATTCTGCTATAGCGAATCCACAGCAACAACAACAACAACAACCAAAACAACAAGAACAACAACCATAACAATAACATCCACCAGCTGCCCCCACATACATTAGTTTCGCCTCCCATGCTTTCCGGAGGCATTACATAGAACAATAGACTAAGGGCCTGCTCCATGAGAGGGCTTTCCTTATGGACCGGGTGGAGGAGCTGGCCCCGGAGTTCTATCATTTCTTACATCGCATGGTTTAGGGCCCGCTAGTCGAGGAGCCAGGGAATGTTAACTGGAACTGGGTTAGGGAATTCTATGCCATGCTCCTTACTATTAATTGGACTACCTAGAGTTGGAGAATACTATTAGATGGGTCAATATAAAGGTTCATGCTGAGGCCATCAATGCTGTTCATGAGTTGCCCAACCTTTCACAGGCCGAGCTTAGGGCCAAGGACCATGAGGGGAATGGGTCGTTGTTAGTGAGGATACTAGTGAAAGAGTCCAAGAGGAGGAAGGCTACATAGGGTGTCACCCGTTCTACCATTAGGAGCCGTCACTTTACTCCAGAGGCTCGGAGGTGGCTAAACCTCGTTGCCTGATGGGTTCGCGCTTCGAGCAATATTAATGATGTCACTTACCCCCTGGCTTTTGTGGTGGCTTGCATTTTGGATGGCGTGCCCGTGAATGTGGGGATGCAGGTGATCGAGGAGTGGCAGAGTTTTGTGGCCAAGGCTGGCCCGAGTTTGATGTTTTCCTACCTGATTACCCACCTATGCAGTAATGTTGGGGTGTCCTTGGAGCCTGGCGACCGCTATGTTGAGTGTGATGTCCCCTTTGACCCATTGAAGGTTAAGGGAGCACAGGGCAGGGGCAAGAGAGGGAGGGTTGACGCGAACGACGAGGAGGACAGCGATGTCCATCAGGGCAGCGATGGGAGCAGTCATTCACAGGTCCCATGTACCTTGGAGTGCATGGAGGCAGATATGGTTGTGGTGAAGGCGGCCATGATAGGGTTTACAAGGACTTCCATGGAGGTCGGGTCGTCTAGTGATCTTTGCTAGCGCAGGCTATTTCACTTCTGATCAGATGAAGAGTTATATAGATGCCCAGACCAAGATGGGGGATGTTGTGGATGCCTTACAGGGCGCCTATGGATCTTTGGCCCAGGTCCATGTAGATCTCCGGGAGGACTTGGACAGGGAGAAGAAGAAGAGCCGGGCTAGGGACAAGTTGTTTGTGAGATTGTGGAAGGGCGTCCAAAGAACATTGAAGGCCCTAGTCCTAAAGGAGAATTACCCTAAGGTGATGACCAGAGATGCCCCCTAGTTCTCCTTCCTGAGCAGGTCTGGGCTTGGCAGCGAGGACTCTAGCGACTCGGATGACAGCGGTGACGAGGCGACTAGTCGAGGAGTGGCTTAGAGACCCCCACCTCTTTTATATCATCTTTGGTTATCCCTTGCCCCTGCAGGGCTTGTTATTCAGACAATTTCATTTTTTAGGTTTGTTTTGGAATGTTTGGATAATTTTCGTTTGTTGTTTTTAGTGCGGCAGCCCCGGTTTAAGGGTACTCACAAGACAATAGTCCTAGTTGGACGGATGTTTTTATGAAGGTATTTGTTTTGGAAATGGCTTCTTCTTGACTTTGTTGACGAATTGCACAGGTTGGGAAAATAGGGAGCAGAAGGGGGTCACTAATCCATGGTACCGCTGCGGCGGTTCCTCTATGGCGATGGCAGTCTTGCTATAGTGGGACTGTGCAGAACTTGGGTCCGCTATAGCGGATAGATGCTCGCTATAGCGAGCCTGCTGTAGCGGTCCCCATATAGTTGCGACGGTGCTACAGAGCCAGTGGGCGAAAATTTTTACCTACCAATTCAGGTCGCGTAAAGGCTTATTCATCTGCATAGCGTGTACCATCACGGTTTTCACCTAACGAGTACGAATTGGCTATCAACTTTCTAATTTTCCTAAAATAAGCACGTAATCCGCAACACTTTATACCAGCACGGGATTTTCGTTTGTTCACACAATTAGCACGTACCTACTCATAAATGGTCTTCCTTGAGTCAAAATAGAGAGACGCTAATTAGAATCGACAGATACTAATTAGCCCATGAAGATACCAATTGGAACCACCCAGATACCAATTGGATTTAACTAGGAGACGACATATTGGGGGTTGCATGATAGAATGAACGAAGGGAAACTTCTAGTTGTCCTATAGCTTCTTACGGACAGGTATGGATGTCATCGTACCATTCCATAAGACTCTAATGGACATTTACTCTTGTACTTTTGAGGTCGGTAACCTAGGCTCTCATACCAACTGCCAAGACCCCAACTTACGGGCCGTGCGGGCACCTACCATATGACAAATTAGTAGGCGAACCCTTACCAACCAACCCAATATTCAACCAGTTTATAATTAACAAATTCTTAATAATCACAATATTTAAAAGAGAATGCTTATACGAACTCTGTTATTGACACAAGAAAATTGAAAACTCCCTGGGATCTAGTACAGACAGGTACAAGAGCTCTTATTACACAAGGATAAATCAAAATAAATGACGTGGAATGAGATGAGCAAGATTGTAGAAGGATGCTTGGTAATCCACACGAAGAAAGTTCAACTTAAACCTGCAACATACCTACACCCAAAAAGGATGTAGCAAGAGTGGTATCAGTACACCACACGTCTTTGGAAAGCATCACAAGTCGACTAAGATTAGTTCACGCAACACAATATAAAGTCAATAAGATAGGAAGATAAGTCAACGACCCTCAAGACTCCCAACATAGATTATTACACTGTCACAAACTTACCTGTCTAGTCCCAATTATTCGCTTCTCTTATCCTCATAGAAATACCAGTTATCTAACTAGTCATTGAAGTATTATTCCATAATCCTTTAAGCCAATTAATTAAGTCTCCTCTCCTCATTTACACTAATATCTAATTCCTAACTTTTAGCCGTAGAGCTTTTCTATCCAGTTTACTTACTAAGATATGATTCACCCATGGAACAAAATTACCACTTAGAAATTTGTTCTTACACTTACCTTCATAATAATTACCACCTCACACAACTTCAACAAAGTCATAAGAGATGCATAATGCAATATAACAGACTGACAGCACAAAAACATAAGGGCACAGCAGTATGAAATGTAATGCAATACAGATGCGATGCAAGGGCCCAATCACGCTGTACATACATGCTAATTGATGTCATTGCTTAGTAGTCATGACCTGCAGGGGACCCATGGTGTCCATGTACCAGTCATTCTGGGTACTCATCGGACTCGAGCCATAAATCCTCCGCTCCGAATAGAACCTCAGACGTGAATCCACATTATATAGATATACTTACCTTTATAATACTGCCAATGATTGGCTGTTAAATAGTACTTCATATTCAACCCAACTCAGCCATACGACTGGATAACACAACTGGCACGTACTCAGACTTTCTGCTCTGTGTATTGCCTTATAACCATATGCAATGCGTGCGATGATGCCAATGAATGAAAACAATGTCATGAATTATTCCCTTGATGGGCGTAGCACTATTATGCCTTCCTTCAATCCTCCTAATGCAATCCTCTTTGTTAACAAGAATGACAATCATATAAATATTTTGATATACTTGGAAATAAATGCGGAAACCCAATATACCTAGGAATACATATTCTGAACAACGAAATACCCCTTTTTAACCATGACGAATAATCACTTCCTATTCTGTAACGCATAAACATCAATGATAGTAGCACTCAATTAACCACTCATTTTTATCCTAGTTACTATTAACACAAAATTTTTGTTAAATTGCGAATATATCCATCCAAACTCCATGTCCGAAAACCTAATCATGCAATCTCCCGTCAACTCTAAATGTATATACGATTCACTAATCAAAGTCTAACTCAAGTAAACCGTAACCTACCTCGATGACGAACAACTATTTGAATTTCCATGAATTACTCGCCCTCCTAGCCCCTATCTGAATCCATAAGAGATGATAGTTGTAGGGAAAGATGTGAAAAAAGTTGGGAAAAGCCTTTTCTCTTAGTGTCAAGGGTTTTTCCTTCTAGTGGAACCCTAATAGCAACCTTGGAGGGTCTTTTATTAAAAAGGAGGGTGAAATATAAAATTGAGTATAGAAAACGCACCTACTGGCCCGTCATGTCCGCTGCGGCGGAGTAGCCTCACTATAGCGGGACCACTACGGCAGTCTCTTGGTCGCTATATTGGACCATTTCCTGCCCCGGGGCAATAAATTTTAACTCTTTTCGAGACTGATTTTTTTTCCACTATTAATCCTTTAAACGCCCCATGAGGCTTACTATTTAAGGTTATAGACCTCGATTGGGCCTGGGTTTGCGAACTATTAAATAACGACCGGACGGGTCGTTACACTTATCTTCTTTGTCTTTCTTGGGTGCCGGAACTATATTATCTAGCCATGTGGTGCCACTTCCACCACTCCTGACTCAATCTGTTTCTCCACCATGTCTTTGATTCGGATACTAAGATCCAGTTTAAATTGTCAGATTTTCTGCTTTACTGGAGCAAAGACCTCATTGGTGGATAACCAAGGAGATACTATGCTGGTGCTTAATCCTGGCTTGTCGGCGTATGACCATGTGAAGGTATACACGTGCTCCCTTAGTAAACTTATCAATTCTTCTTTTAAAGGAGTCTCTAGGTGTGCACTTATCCTTGTTTCTTTGACATCCTCTTCACCTCCTAGATTTATGGTTTCTGTTTCATCCAGGTTTGGCTTCTGTTCATTCTATAGCTGTTCTACTTCTGCGAGACCTTCGGGTAGCATTGTGGTCTCATCATATTCCTCATACTCTTCTTCCTCTACGTTGTCTGACTCATTCGTTTTGCAACATTCCATGACATTTAAAGTTGCTTTATTATTTTTATTACTGAAAATTCAAGGAAAAATATGTTAGTATAAACATGCACGCAACAAATAAATAAAACAGTTTTGATGAATCGAGGCTTTCATTGATTTGAAAATATTCAGAAGAACAAACTATGGTCCTGGTTTGGATCAAGCCATTTACATTTTTGAAAACATTATGAGGTATGTAAGTGACAAAATGGTGAGCAATCGGGCCTCGATCGATTCTTCCCATTTTCAAAAAAATTATTTCATCTTTCTCTACTGAAGAGCCAGTAGTGGGGTAGAGGTCCAATTGGACAGCTGCTCGCCTGTTTTTGCCTCTCTGATGGTGGATGCTTCAGCACATTCTTCCAGAATCATGGAGCAATCTTCCTCTTGGAATAGCATCCTTATCACTTCTTTAATGTCAGCATTTCCAGACATAGGCATTCTGTGGGGAAATGACTGGTGCATGTTTGGAATGGGTTTGCAAAGATCCGCAACCACTTATTTTTTCTGGTAGGTATCTCTTCTTCTACTAGGACGTAACCGAGTCCAAACCGAAAATTATCTTAAAGAATAGGAATGGGCTCAGTGATTCCCTGCAAGTTTTTTCCCAGACCTTTCCCCAGGTCAAACCCGTTCAGGATCATAGTGGAAGCAATCATTTTGTAAACCACCGGCATGGACTTCGAAAAATTTCATGTCATCACATGGTAGATAGACTAACGCAGGGTGAGAAGTATATGATGTTTCTATAAGTAATAAGTAGTACTAAATGGTTCTAATTAAGATTCCAAAGACATTCGAGGGAAGAGAAGAAAGTTCGTTGAAGAATGTAAAGTCTAAGTTGTGTTTTGAAAAGGGTTTGCAAAGTACCGAGCTAATGATGCTTTAATAAAGTCTTGAGGAAAAGTTATACCGCTCCTTAGATGGTTAATGAAGTGTTACACAAGTGCTAAAAAAGTTCCATAAGGATTGGAGATCAAACGAAACAACGGAAATAATTCCAGAAAAGTGGAGTTATACGACCACTTATACGGTCCGTATAACCCAACAGAAGAAATGTTTTCCCTGATGGTGAAATACGAACACTTATACGGACCGTATAATGTTATACGGACCGTATAATGTTATACGGACCGTATAAGAGTCCGTATAAGTCCCGACGGGCTAAAAAATTTTCAAGTATAAAATGATGTTCCCACTTCTAATTTCTCATTCTTTCACTTCTCCACTTCTCTCTAAGTCTCTAGAATATTCCACACACTTCATCTACAAGAATTCAAGAGAAATCAAAGATCAATATCATAAATTCAAGGAAATCAAGTACAAGGAGGCTCTCTAGGGATGTTGGAAGTCAAGGAATCTCTTTGAATTGAAGCTAGGGTTTTCTTCAAGTGAACCATTTCCATTCAAAACTCGTTCCTACACAATCAAAGGTAAGTTTTATGATCATTTCATGTTAATTAGAATATTAACTGGTTGAAAGGCTTAGATTATGGAAGAGGGTGGAATATGGAGCTCAATTGTGAATTTACGGTATTCTTGAATAATAGTTGACATGAATCATAATACTTGAAATGTTATGAGTATAATCTTTTTATAAATAATACTAAGAATGTTGGAGAAGCATTATATGTGGATGAATACGACGTTGGGTGATAACTATGGCTATGGATGACTTTGTGAGAGGAATTTTGAGAATTGGATAATGTTGAACTTGTTCAAGTTATTGATTATGATACTATGAATGTTGTTATTGATGTTTGGGAGTTGTTATATCATATGGAGGAAGTTGTAGAAACAAAGGAGATGCTGCCCAATTTTCGTTAGCTTTAGCCTAAGCTTAGGTATGTTTCCAATTATCTAATCTTAGCACGAAATCCTTTGAATGTAGAATTACGAACTTGGAAAGAAGCGTATAGTCGGCAAGTTAGAGAGGCGAAAAGGTATGTGAGGCTAGTCCCTTCTTTTCTAAGGCATGATTCCTATGACATGCCTTCCTTTGTTTTTCCATGACCTTCTTACATTCCGAAAACTATGAGCCTATGTTTATGAAGAGCTTCTCATGAGATAAAGATAAGAGATATGTTACGAATATGATAACGTTGATGATGAGTCTAAGCCTAGAGATTCTAAAGTTCATGATATGATATTTTACAAACCTAATGATCCTTATACGATTCTTTGATGTTAGTCATTGTTGTAGACTCACCTTTTAATGCTAGTTCCTTCAAGGTGAGACATGATGATTATGATTACTCCATAATGGAATCGGGGGTTCTCGACCTTACGTCACCCTGATAGAGTTGTAATTTTTAATTGATTTCTAATGTATGCTTTATGATAAGTATATGATGATGAGGTTACACCGTACCTAGATGGCCGGACATGTCACCGCAAAGGCGGGCTGCATATGACTACCTCTTGTGCCTAGATGGCCGAACATGACACCACTAGTGGGCGGCGTGCGATGGTTACCCGGACGCGGGTTAACGATGATGGTATATGTGATATGCATAACATGTGTTTTCTTTTAAAGGTTAAGCAAGTTATATCTTCCCCTCATGTTTCATGATTTCTTTATTATGTTAGTATTGTTCATGCCTTACATACTCAATACAATTTTTGCACTGACGTCCTTTTCTTTTTGGACGCTGTGTTCCTGTCCACAGGTAGACAGGGAGGTGGCCCAGATTCATAGTAGTCGATCAGCAGATTTACAAGAGCATTCCATTATTCAGGAGGTGCTATTTCTGATACATTATTTTGTATATATATATTTTGGGCATGACGGGATCCTGTCCTGTCCTTAGGTCTAGTTGTCACACCCCAATCTTACTAGGGTGTGATGGGCACCCGACACCACATTTGGAGCCGAGCGAACCCACTGACTCCTATTACATACATAATATTTCAGACTCTGAACCAGACAAAAATGACACATACAGTAGATATTTTTAAAAATACCTTTTGTAATGTACAAACCGACTGAATTTGTAATCATATGGAATTTACGGCATAATACGTAATGACATGACGGCTAATGGAGCCGCCTACAAACAAAATGACATTCGAACCCCACAACTCGTCTCGCAAAGTCTCTACAAAATGATCAGGAAACATAATACACAGACTCTGACTCGGCAGCACTCCAGGAGCAAAAGGAGCTTGCCAATGCCGCTGGACATCTTCTATAATGGCTTTACTTCATCTGGGTGTACCTGCGCGGCATGAAACGCAGCCCCCGAAGAACAGGGGGTCAGTACGAAATAGGTACTGAGTATGTAAAGCATAAAGACCAACAAACAGAATCATAACTGAACAGAGGATACATAACATAAATGCAATAGCCGGAGTATCAGAAATGCTTACTCATAAAACATAGGCAAATGCATACGTAAAATATGCCATAGCCGGCCCCATTATGGGACTCGGTAAACGTAAAGTGGTCGCCCCCGACACTGGCGCCACAACATATCGGATCATATCAGAATGTGCACACATCATAGCATATCAGATGGCCATATCATATCATATCATATCATATCATATCAGAGTGTACATGGCACAACATACTCCACAACCCATGTACATATATACCTGCCCCCTCACATCGAGGCACGGCGAACAATGCAGTGGAATACGCGTGATAACATATCCTGGCCCGGGCTCAGTGAAGGAAGCATTGAGGCGTCCACGAGTGGAGTAGTGAGAAACTAAATGCAATATAAAACGTCCAACATATACAGAGATCGGACGGAATAATCAAACGACATATCATGAAAAAGGGTCCGGACGAGGCATAGCACATACCTTTAAAAGGCCGCGGAGGATTCTTACCAAAATAGAACTTCGGGGTCATTTGTACATATCAAAAAAATATAAAACATATACGAAACTCGATAGCATACTCGGATATGGCAGATCTTATAACGAATATTTGACAATAATCAAAGCATAAGTCTTTCGGACGTCGAATGTTTCGTGTCGGAATAATCTTTCAAGTAGTTTCAAATCCCGCAGTAGGTCATATAATTCACATAAATAATTATAACGGTTATTCTTTGGAAGTTAGAAAGGTAGTTAAAAGTTTCCCTTAGTTTTCATTTTAAAGAAGATCAAACGGAATATCAACACAAAGTTCGGAAATAGTGGGTCCGCCTCGGGTCAAGTAAGGTGGCGTACCCAAACGCGCATATTAAACCTTATGATGTCATTTATGAGAGGTATAAGATAATCGGATTTCATATGTACAAGTTCTAGATACTTGGATGACTTGTTGAAACAATCGCAACATAATTAATTCAATTCTACTGAATGAAAAAGGGAGAAATTTGAACGTGGATTCCGAGGAGTATAGTTGTCCCCGAGGTCCAAATTCAAACCTAGTACATCTAAGACATGCCAAGAGAAAGAATGGGAGAGCTTTACATACCTTTCTTGCCCTTTACGCTTGCCAAAATTCAAATCCCGTTTCGTCCAAAACCTACAAATGGTCACATTTACTAATTTGCTATTCATAAGGCTTAAAGTTTCAATCTTAATCAATACTTGTCTACGTAAATTTGGGCAGCATCTCCCCTATACATAAGGCATCCCCGAGATTTAACTCGGCTCCAAATGTCAACAACCATACCAACAACATCAACAATCGAATTAAAACGCATTCTAGCATGAATAGTATTCTTTTCCAAATAATGCAACAACTTCCAATCCAACTTTGCACCTTCAAATGAATATCAATATTTCCATGTTCATTACTAATCAAGATAATTACAATACCATTCGGAAGCATTTCATATCATTTTACCAAATATTCACAAAATATACAAAAATTTTACCAAAACCATAATTGGTCCGAAAACCTCTAATCTTCATCATAAATATTCATAAAACATTTTCATCTTCCAATTTCATCAACAATAATCATAATTTGCACCTTAACAATTTCATTTTCATAATTACATAAATCTACCATAAAATCACAAAACTTCCCATAACCACTTAACAACCAATCTTTCATGCCAATATGGACTAGTAGCCTTCCAAATTCACCAATTAACATAACAATCCACATTTAGAACTCTATTTCCATAATTACATAAAAACTACATTAAAATCACATGATTTCCTATAATCATTTTCAACAATTTTCCATACCAACTTGAACCATTTCCTTCCATTTCCATTACAAGGCTTCAACAACACAACTAACATATTAAACAAAATTAATTCATTTCCATTTCTATCTCCACACCACATGGCCATAATTCTCACTTCCAACTTCAACCAAATTCATTCAACTTTCATTTCCATTATAAAGTCCACCACAACTACAACTAGAATACAACATAAAATTCAACTCATCTTATTTATACAACATTACATACACATGCACACATGCACACCCACTTTGCAAACTTTCATATTTCCATAATTTCTACTCATTTCTACATACTACAACATAAACAAACCTTCATAACATAATAAAAAGGAATTGATTCTTACCTTTTTCTCCAATCTTCTTCACTTGACCAAGTTGTCAACTTGATGAAACAAGTGCCCTTTCTTCCAAAATAACTACACCAAGTTGTAGAGGACCCTTGAATTAGTAGGAATACCACAAGAAAATAATTTTTGGAGGAAGATTTCAAAGGGCAAAAATTTTTGGGACATGGCCGAATGGCCTTCTATTTTGCTCTTCTTGTTCTTGTTTTTCTCCTTGTCTTAACTTGTCTTGAAACTTCTAAATGTTTCAAGACAATTAATGATCCCTTATATTAATTTAGCACATGGAAAATTAATTAATTTGGTGGGCTTGGACCAGGTATGGCCGGCCACCCCCTCACTTTTGGGCCTTAATTTCATTCATTTTTTTTGGCCTAACCGGTTGATCCCGAGTTGGGCCTAGCCCACTGACCTTTGACCTTAAAACGTCCATATCTCCTTGTACCGACGTCGCCTGGGAACCCACGACCTATGGTTGGAAAGCTAACTCAATTATATACAACTTCTATTTCTTGGTACTTTTCCAAATTCCAAACTTATAATATCGTTTTTGCCCCTCGAAGTCAAGTCACCCAAAAACGTTTTCTTAAAAATATTCGTTTGGAGGGCTTCCACTTTGATTTGGCCCAAGGGTCCTTCATGAGTTGTGTTTAACTTCACGTATGTGATTCATATAACTTGTCACATGTCCGAAAAAAAATCTCGATGTGTGGGCCCCATCTCAACTTACGAATAATCCAGCGTACAAAAGTACGGGATACGATACTATCAACGAGAGTTTAAATTACGTAGCAACAACATGATTGTCAATTTTGAGGAAGCACATGTCACGCTCATACTCGAAAATGCGGGGTATAACATCCTCCCCCTTTAGAACATTCGTCCTCGAATGTTAAACTAGCCTTATAGGGACTCACAAGATCTTTGGGGAGTTCCCTTTTTACGGTTTTCGCATACAACTCATGCCCTAATCGACCCAATCAAATAAGGATTTCAGAGTACCCATAAGTTTTTTTTTTCCAAGAACAAGTGGGGCACTTCTTCCTTACTATTGTTTCGCCACAGTACCTTAACGGAAGCCATATCCTTGTCACGCAGTTTTTTTTTTTTTCCCTGCCAAACTAGGATCACTATTGGCCGTTTCTCGTAGGACAACTCTTCTGTTCCTTGAATGCTCCTTCACGGAGAATATTATAGGGGTCACAACGTATTTACGACGCATAGACATGCGAGTAACACTAGATGCACCGCTCCTCGATTAGATAGTAAATCTAATTCATAGGAAACCTTGCCTACTTCACGAATTATCCGATTAGATCCAAGACATCTCGGCTATGTTTTTTTTTTCCATAACACCTCTCATGGGTGATATTTTCAAAAATGTCCAGTTACCAATCCGGAGTTCTAAGCGTCGACAACGATCACCTGTATACGATTTTTGTCTGCTCTAAGTCGCTAATGACCGTTCCCGAATGAGTTTCACTTTATCAATTATCCGTTGAATCATATCCGTGGTAAGTAGTTCAGCCTTGTCACTATTAAACCAGCCAATTAATGGCGCACACCTCTTGCCATACAGAGCCTTATACGGGGCCTTCTGAATGCTAGGATGGCAGCTATTATTACCAGTAAACTCAACAAGAGGCGAGTGTTCATTTTCGCTGCCTCTGAAATCAATGACACGGGCTCGTAACTTACCCCTTTAGCGTCTAGATGACACGCTTAGTTTGCCCGTCAGTCTAGGAGTAGATCTTTGTTTTAAGACTTACTTGTATTTTCAATTCCTTCGGACGGATCTCCAGGGGTTAACCATATACTAAGCCTTCTGTTCGATATAATAGATGCGGAACTTTATGAAATCTTACTACCTTCTTTACATTACAATCGATATCGGAAGGGATCTTTGGTTTGACCCCGGTCAAGTTCTATTTGCCCTTAGTACCGACTCTATTGTTGATAATTCGATCTAACTAGCTCCGTATTTTCTGCATCATATCTAAAATATCTTAGTTACATTGTTATCATTGAACCCCTTACTTTCCTTACCAAGTATTTACTCATTTGATTTGCTTAGCACATAAATATTTGTAAGTTGCATAACGATCCTTGCATAATTCGTATAAATCATATCCGATTTCAGACATAGCCTTTTCTTTTTCTGATTCATTGTATCATACGTATCCCATCCGTATCAAAGTTCATTCACTCTATCTTATCGCGTTTCTTTCCCTTTCTCTACTCAGTCATTCCACATTTTTCTTCATTTTCTACCATAAGAGATTTTTCTCCGTTGTCACTCATTCATCGTACCATCATTAATGAATAACTCTATAGCCAACATCTTGGCTTTTAATCCCGCGTAGTTTTGCTATCTTGTACTGTCCTCTTAAATTACTTACTATCCGTTTGTTGTCGGTTTCGATTTCACTAACTCGTTTCAAAGATAGGATCTCACAGAAAATTCAAGCGTTCACACTAAATGTGCCGTAATGTCGGTTGACTCCACCTTACCTTTGAGTTTCTTTTGTCGCTTCCCCCTTTTAGGGTGTTCGTATATCATTATTTATTTATATCTTTGTTCTATGTCTTCATTCAAAGTTTTCAAATTCACATGGTTCTTTCCGAATACATTCAGCATGCCATACATTCAGCATACCATACCGTATCCACCTCTCCTTCTTCTGTAATTTAGATTACCCCCGTATGAAATTCTAACACGCTCACGGGGCAATAGGAATTCTCGATATCGACGGTTAGGGCTCAGGTAATATCACTATTGTAACAATTGATCGAGCTACATTCTAGTAATCCCCACTAGTGATTAGTGCTCGGATAACGTCATTGGCAACAACATATCCAGATCGTATTTCATTCATTCCCATCAAAAGTTAGTTAGTGCGTCTAATCGTTTCAAATTCTTCATTTAGTAACATTATATGCTGACGATAAATATTCCAAACTTTCTTATAATATCATCTTCCTTCGGTACCCCTTTCATTTCTCCCACAGATTCCATTTCCAAGCGGTTAATCACAATTTAATAGGCTGTTATCAGGAGACATTCTTCAATCGCCATCAGGAGGAACTAGAGCCTGGCATGCACCGCAGGGCATCTTAGTACTTGATTCGCATGATTTGCCTTCAAATTTATTTTTGCATTCGAACGAACTATTTAGGTCATAATTACTTACTTGTATATTTTGCACTCGGTTACCGAGCGTTATTACTCGTCAATTTGGGCCTCCTACCCAAACAAAATGTGATTGGAACATACTTTAGCCCGTTTAGATGAATTGCGAATTCGCCGTTCATATATGCTTCTTCAAAGCAAGGTTTTTCCCAAATGAAATTAATGCCCCTTACAGATAGTGTGGGAGGTGTTTCTTAAAGCTTAGTCCAACATAGCATATTAGTCTTTCTATTCCTGTTCTTATTATTATTTCCATCAACATATAACCTTTATTCCACACCTTCCCTACAGAACTTGGTAAGTCTTTTTCATTCATTCAATAACTCGCTCTTTCGTTCACACTTTACCTGTGTATTCTAGTCACATAAATCTTATCCTATTTCTGGCCACTTCGCCATTAGGCTTTTCTTATCTTCGTGGCCATCCTTATTAAGATTTCTAACCATTCCGCATATTCTAATTTCCTTTTGGCTATCCTAATTTCCCATTCATTTCATACACCTACATTTATGGAACCACGAGTACACTTCCCGTGTGGGTCACCCATCCCGAATTACTGCGGTCCTAGCACGCTTAACCTTGAAACTCGGATGAAATACGATGCTCTAAGGCCAGTATAATCATGTCCGCTTGGTCACATGACCTTTACTACATAATCTGGGGCAGATCGAAGTCTTACAGATTTCGAGACGTTTTCGTAACACGTCCTATTTTCCATAATTACTGTTTTACCCTTCTTATTCCGTAATAATCATCTTTCGTTCTAGATTTCCAGTTTTCCATTAGTAACAAATATACCCTCGTCGTCACTTCTTATAAGTCCTTCGGGTAGGATCTTGTATAGATCTCCACTCGGCATCCCTACATGATGATTTACCACAAACCGATTGTCGGCTTTCCCTAAGTCTTCCAACAGACTTCGCTTCTATTAAGCATCAAATGTTATCCGTTTCGGTCTTTCAGGCTGCTAACCGTCTCTTTCATAATCATTCTTCACGCCATACCCCAAATCCATAACCCCTCTGAACAACGCATCTCATTTATTATCTACTTACAATATTTTCTTTGCCTCTTTTTGACGTATCTGACGAATTATCCTAATTAGCAATTTTAGCAGAATCTCTTTGACCATTGTTGCTATTCAAATTCGATACGCAGCAAATGCCAACGATACCTCACGGAACATACGGTTACATGACGCATTCCAACCATCCAAAGCTTCCAATTTCCGTTAGGCGAAACAAATATATCAAAATTCATTTCTGTCACTTTTATGTCATCACTTATTTTTTTTTCTATCGTATGTAAGGCCCACATATAGGAATTTCATCCTCCTATGACTTGGCTCTATCGCACGATCTAAGACAGAAAGAAGGTCAACAATCCCTAGATGCCCCGTAGCCTCCTATTTATAGATGTGGCGCGCTTCACACCATAAACAGGACTCTACTGGACACGACTTTGCAGACAACCCCTAGGACAGACCTGCTCTGATACCACTTTGTCACACCCCAATCTTACTAGGGTGTGATGGGCACCCGACACCACATTTGGAGCCGAGCGAACCCACTGACTCCTATTACATACATAATATTTCGGACTCTGAACCAGACAAAAATGACACATACAGTAGATATTTTTAAAAATACCTTTTGTAATGTACAAACCGACTGAATTTGTAATCATATGGAATTTATGGCATAATGCAGAATGACATGACGGCTAATGGAGCCGCCTACAAACAAAATGACATTCAAACCCCACAACTCGTCTCGCAAAGTCTCTACAAAATGATCGTGAAACATAATACACGGACTCGACTCGGCAAAGACTCCGGGAGCAAAAGGAGCTTGCCAATGCCGCTGGACATCTTCTATAATGGCTTTACTTCATCTGGGTGTACCTGCGCGGCATGAAACGCAGCCCCCGAAGAACAGGGGGTCAGTACGAAATAGGTACTGAGTATGTAAAGCATAAAGACCAACAAACAGAATCATAAGCGAACGGAGGATACATAACATAAATGCAATAGCCGGAGTATCAGAAATGCTTACTCATAAAACATAGGCAAATGCATAACAGAAAATATGCCATAGCCGGCCCCATTATGGGACTCGGTAAACAGAAAGTGGTCGCCCCCGACACTGGCGCCACAACATATCGGATCATATCAGAATGTGCACACATCATAGCGTATCAGATGGCCATATCATATCATATCATATCATATCATATCAGAGTGTACATGGCACAGCATACTCCACAACCCATGTACATATATACCTGCCCCCTCACATCGAGGCACGGCGAACAATGCAGTGGAATACGCGTGATAACATATCCGGCCCGGGCTCGGTGAAGGAAGCATTGAGGCGTCCACGAGTGGAGTAGTGAGAAACTAAATGCAATATAAAACGTCCAACATATACGAGAGATCGGACGGAATAATCAAACGACATATCATGAAAAAGGTCCGGACGAGGCATAGCACATACCTTTAAAAGGCCGCGGAGGATTCTTACCAAAATAGAACTTCAAGGGTCATTTGTACATATCAAAAAAATATAAAACATATACGTAAACTCGATAGCATACTCGGATGGCGGATCTTATAACGAACATTTGACAATAATCAAAGCATAAGTCTTTCGGACGTCGAATGTTTCGTGTCGGAATAATCTTTCGAAGTAGTTTCAAATCCCGTAGTAGGTCATATAATTCACATAAATAATTATAACGGTTATTCTTTGGAAGTTAGAAAGGTAGTTAAAAGTTTCCCTTAGTTTTCATTTTAAAGAAGATCAAACGGAATATCAACACAAAGTTCGGAAATAGTGGGTCCGCCTCGGGTCAAGTAAGGTGGCGTACCCAAACGGCGCATATTAAACCTTATGATGTCATTTATGAGAGGTATAAGATAATCGGATTTCATATGTACAAGTTCTAGATACTTGGATGACTTGTTGAAACAATCGCAACATAATTAATTCAATTCTCCGAATGAAAAAGGGAGAAATTTGAACGTGGATTCCGAGGAGTATAGTTGTCCCCGAGGTCCAAATTCAAACCTAGTACATCTAAGACATGCCAAGAGAAAGAATGGGAGAGCTTTACATACCTTTCTTGCCCTTTACGCTTGCCAAAATTCAAATCCCGTTTCGTCCAAAACCTACAAATGGTCACATTTACTAATTTGCTATTCATAAGGCTTAAAGTTTCAATCTTAATCAATACTTGTCTACAGAAATTTGGGCAGCATCTCCCCTATACATAAGGCATCCCCGAGATTTAACTCGGCTCCAAATGTCAACAACCATACCAACAACATCAACAATCGAATTAAAACGCATTCTAGCATGAATAGTATTCTTTTCCAAATAATGCAACAACTTCCAATCCAACTTTGCACCTTCAAATGAATATCAATATTTCCATGTTCATTACTAATCAAGATAATTACAATACCATTCGGAAGCATTTCATATCATTTTACCAAATATTCACAAAATATACAAAAAATTTTACCAAAACCATAATTCGTCCGAAACCTCTAATCTTCAACATAAATATTCATAAAACATTTTCATCTTCCAATTTCATCAACAATAATCATAATTTGCACCTTAACAATTTCATTTTCATAATTACATAAATCTACCATAAAATCACAAAACTTCCCATAACCACTTAACAACCAATCTTTCATGCCAATATGGACTAGTAGCCTTCCAAATTCACCAATTAACATAACAATCCACATTTAGAACTCTATTTCCATAATTACATAAAAACTACATTAAAATCACATGATTTCCTATAATCATTTTCAACAATTTTCCATACCAACTTGAACCATTTCCTTCCATTTCCATTACAAGGCTTCAACAACACAACTAACATATTAAACAAAATTAATTCATTTCCATTTCTATCTCCACACCACATGGCCATAATTCTCACTTCCAACTTCAACCAAATTCATTCAACTTTCATTTCCAATATAAAGTCCACCACAACTACAACTAGAATACAACATAAAATTCAACTCATCTTATTTATACAACATTACATACACATGCACACATGCACACCCACTTTGCAAACTTTCATATTTCCATAATTTCTACTCATTTCTACATACTACAACATAAACAAACCTTCATAACATAATAAAAAGGAATTGATTCTTACCTTTTTCTCCAATCTTCTTCACTTGACCAAGTTGTCAACTTGATGAAACAAGTGCCCTTTCTTCCAAAATAACTACACCAAGTTGTAGAGGACCCTTGAATTAGTAGGAATACCACAAGAAAATAATTTTTGGAGGAAGATTTCAAAGGGCAAAAATTTTTGGGACATGGCCGAATGGCCTTCTATTTTGCTCTTCTTGTTCTTGTTTTTCTCCTTGTCTTAACTTGTCTTGAAACTTCTAAATGTTTCAAGACAATTAATGATCCCTTATATTAATTTAGCACATGGAAAATTAATTAATTTGGTGGGCTTGGACCAGGTATGGCCGGCCACCCCCTCACTTTTGGGCCTTAATTTCATTCATTTTTTTTGGGCCTAACCCGGTTGATCCCGAGTTGGGCCTAGCCCACTGACCTTTCGACCTTAAAACGTCCATATCTCCTTGTACCGACGTCGCCTGGAAACCCACGACCTATGGTTGGAAAGCTAACTCAATTATATACAACTTCTATTTCTTGGTACTTTTCCAAATTCCAAACTTATAATATCGTTTTTGCCCCTCGAAGTCAGGTCACCCGAAAACGTTTTCTTAAAAATATTCGTTTGGAGGGCTTCCACTTTGATTTGGCCCAAGGGTCCTTCATGAGTTGTGTTTAACTTCACGTATGTGATTCATATAACTTGTCACATGTCCGAAAAAAAATCTCGATGTGTGGGCCCCATCTCAACTTACGAATAATCCATTTTGCTCTTCTTGTTCTTGCGTACAAAAGTACGGGATACGATACTATCAACGAGAGTTTAAATTACGTAGCAACAACATGATTGTCAATTTTGAGGAAGCACATGTCACGCTCATACTCTGAAAATGCGGGGTATAACACTAGTACTCTAGTAGAGGCTCGTAGATACGTACGTGTGGGTAGTAGATGGCCCATGATGACTACGTTGTATATTTGCCCCTAGTCGGGTCGTGACATCTACCTTGTGGACTGCTCCCACTAACTCCATGACATAAAAATCTATTCCTTTAGGTGCAGGTTCAATGACAGGTAAAGAATTGTCTAGGTAATTGCACATGCTGGCTTCTCCGTGGATATCACCACTTCTTCTTCTTCCCAGACAAATTTTACAGGTTGATGGAGCGAGGATGGTACTGCCTCTGACATGTGGATGCATGGTCTTCCCAGAAGCAAATTGTAATTAGCAGGTATTTCCATGACTTGGAATTCAGTGGTGAACTCAACTGGTCCTATTTGAACATCCAAATCAACCACCCCAGTGGCATAACAACGTCCTCCGTCAAATGCCCTTATGTTAGTGTGGCTTTGAAAAACCTTTCCAAGATTATATCCTAGCTGAGTTAGGGTAAACTCGGGACAATTGTTAAGTCCTGCTCCGTTGTTGATTAATACTTGAGTTTCCACTTTGTTGCGGCATATGATAGTGATGTGCAGCTCTTTGTTGTGATTCATACCTTCTTTGGGCAACTCTTTCTCTGTGAAGGTGATTTGATATTCCTCCATAACATGAGTGACCATTTCGGCCAGATTTTCACTGTTTGTCCCAGTTGGGACGTGAGCTTCTTCCAACACCTTCAGTAAAGCCAGGCAATGTTGAGGTGAATTTAGCAGCAATTCTATTATCGAGATTTGGGCCGACGCTTTCTTTATATGCTCAATAATGGAGTATTCCTTTGGCTGCATTCGGCGCCAGAAATCTTCAGCTTCTCCTTCGGTGATAGTCCTTTTTTGACTTGCCTTCCTTCGGGGTGCCCCTTGGTCCAGGTCTTCTGGAGTGTAGCATCTTCCTAATCTTTTGATGCCAAGTGCGGAAGCAACTTGGACTACGAACTCTTTCCGGGGTGGTGCTGGAGTCATTTGAGCAATGTGTGTTGTCACTGGTGCAGGGATTAATACTTTGAATTGCGGGCATTCTTGCAAAGACAATGATGCTACTGTGCATTCAAGTTCTTTCACAGAATCGTGGATTGAGGGCCTTCATGCGACCCAGTCTTCCTATCTCTCAATCATGTAAATCACATTGTTGCCATGATTTGGCAAGGGGTTGGTGTTCATATTTGGAAGGGCCGTTTGGAGTACAATTTTCTTCCGGTCAATTAGGTCTTGTATTTTGTACTTGAGATTAATGCAATCTTCAGTACTATGCCCTATGCCATTGGAATGATAGGTAGATGTCTGGTTAGCTCGGTAAAACCGATTATTTGGGTCGACGGCCTTTGGGAGAACCACCTGGACATCCCAGCTGCACTTAATCTTTTGAGTAAATCATTCCGAGATTCCATCAGCGAAGTGAGTACCCGAGGGGTTTCTTTTCGAAATTCGGTCGTGACGCACTATAGCCATTTGGTGGTGGCTGATTTTGGTAGGTATTGGGTTGGTTATTTTGTGGGGTACGATAAATGGGTAGGGCAGTTTGATAATTTGGTTGTGGAGCTTGGTAATTTGGGGGAGGTGATTGGAAGGCATTTGGTGGAGCTTGGTTGTTTTGGGGTAGTGATTGGAAGGTTGGTTGCGCGTAATATACGGGCACCGTGTTGTAAAGGGTGGGCATGTAGGTATTTGGGAGAGGTGAAGCATATGCTTCCATCGGGAAATCTTCCCTTCTTTTGGGTTTGGGACTAGGAGTGTCGGATATACTAGCCATGTCTTCCTTCTTCGTGTGCACGAACCCAGCTGAGCTTAAACAAGCGAATTTTTTAGTCATGCTTATGAATCGGCCAGTCTTGAGACCATCTTCTATGGCCTCGCCCATTTTGACCAGTTCAGATAAAGGTCTTCCTTTCACGACCCAATTAGAGAGCCATGACGAACACCCGGAGCTAACACACCGAGCACCTCTAAACATACATATCATAATCATTCCTGGGTGGACCATAAAGATAGTTCATGGATATCATAATCTGTAAGGACATATATCACAACATAACGGCACATCTCTATATAATCTTCAACAATTGTGCTTGTCATCACCAGCCGACAAGGCTATTAAAATGTTATACAACGACATGAAGCGGTAGGGTTATGAAACGTCTAACTGTACACACATGTCTACGATCCTCTACATAGAATACAAGTGACTTGTCACGACCCGTACTAGGGAGCCATGACGGGTACCCAGAGCTAACTACCCAGCACCACTCAATCTACAAATCGTCATACTTATCCTGCATTCATTTATTAGTCTCACACTTCGAGTCATAGGGGAAAGTCATTTTCACTTCGACGAACATATCTACTTTCATATACATGAGCCTCTCGGGCTATCAAACTAATATGCAAATATACAACGTAGTCATTATGAGACATCTACTACCCATACGTACGTGTCTACGAGCCTCTTCTAGAATACTAGACATAAGGACAGGACAGGACCCCGTCGTGCCCAAAAATATGTGCACAAAATAATATATCAAAACGGCACCTCCGGAATAATGGAGTGCTCATATAGATCTGCTGAGTAACTCCTAGGGATGCACTGTCTCCCTCTCTACCTGTGGGCATAAACACAACGTCCAATAAGAAAGGACGTCAGGACGAAATATGTACTGAGTATGTAAGGCAAGAGTAGTAACATAAATAAAACGTGAAAGACAGCATAAGATAACAGACCAAGTAATACCTTTTGAGATATTCGTCATACTTGCTTTACCTTTTCTTAGGAATCATGGAATGTACATACATATACATATCATAGTACCGTATCTGCTCATACACCTTAAACATTATCCGTATTCAGCCACATAGTGGCTCGACAGTATGCATATTCAGCCACGTAGTGGCTCGACAGTATCCGTATTCGGCCTCGTAGTGGCTCGACAGTATCTGTATTCGGCCACGTAGTGGCTCGACAAATTCACATACATGCCATCCGTACCCAGTCATAACAAGGCTCGGTATGTCTTATTATCATTGTTGCCATCACTACGAAAGTCTTTGATCAATATCATTTTAACAGTCTTGGAAGTCGCAAATTCTAGCTTTCTTAGAAGTAAGACATTTCAGACATTTTAACTGAATTCGTAATAAGGGAATTATGCTTCTATATCCCCTGGAAGGCACAATCATTTTCGCTATCATGATTGTCATTCTTTTGTCATGTCTCACTTTTGAAGAAAACAATGACATAAGACAAGGCCAACCATCATGAATGTGACGGAGACTCATACGGTAAGCCCAATCATCCCATGAGAACATGTGGAACTTTAGTCTTTCGGTATCACTGGGAGGGGAATTACCGTCGTAATCGTTGTCATGAAGAACATTCATCAACCTCATCATGATGGCCTTAAGAAACATGGAAGCCTAGCATTTTAGGAGTAAGGACGATATGGAAAACAAGCGTGGGGTCACGACATAGGAATTACCATTATAAAGATCACTATCATTTATATCGCAAGATTCATGAAAGTTGTGGATCTCTATTATTGCTGAGCTTAGGAGCATTGTTAGTGTCGTATGTCGTTTGACAACTATGGAATCATCATCACTATCATAGAAAATACCTCATTTCTGGCTCATAAGAAAACTCTTAATAATTATGGAATACATAGAAGATACGATACAGGGGTCATGCCTTAGGAAGGAAAGGGACTAGCAACACTGAATAACATCAAAGAATCATATAAGGATCACTAGCTTCGTAACAATATCATATTCATAACATATCTCTTTACTTTGTCTCATGAGAAGCTCTTTATAACATAGACTCATATTATCCGGAATGTAGGAAGGCCACGAAAAGATAAAGGAAGTCGTTTCATGGGAATCATGCCTTAGAAAGAAGGGACTAGCCTTACATACCTTTTCGTTTAGCTACTTTATCACTCGAACGTTCCCCTCCAATATTCACGTTCCTACCTCCAAGAGAGTTCGTACTAATATTAGATAATCGATAACATAACATGCTTGAACTAAAGCTAGAGAAAATTGGGCAGCATCTCCTTTGTTTATACAACTTCCTCCATGTCATATATCAACCCCCAAACGTCAATAAGAATATTCATGATATCATACTCAACAATCTTCATCAACCATACATTATTCAATTCTCCTACTTCCATTTCAAGGGCATCCATAACCATGGTCATGATAGAACATTAAATTCATCCTCATATATTGTTTCTTCCATACTCTTAATATTATTTATAAGGTAACTATACTCGTAACCTATGAAGAATCATAATTCATAATAAGCTATTACTCAAAATGTCACTATTCTCATATTTGTAACCCATTTTCTATATCCTTCCATAATCCAAGTCTTTCAATCTCTCAATACTCTAAATAACATGAATTGATCATAAAACTTACGTTTGATAGTATGAGAATGGCCTTTGGATGAAAACACTTCACTTGAGAAAAACCCTAGCTTCAATGCAAGGAGATTTCTTGTCTTGTACGAACCCTAGTGAGCTTCTTGCACTTGATTCCCTTGGTTTGATGAAGTTGATCATTGATTTCTCTTGGATTCTTGTAGAAGAAGTGTTGAGAGAGTTCTAGAGTCTTGGAGAGTGTTAGAGAGAAGATGGGAAATGAAAATAATGAACTTGGGTCCCTTATTTAAAACATAAAATCTGTCCCGACCGAGTTATGCGGACACACATACGGTCCGTATAAATTGTACGGTCCGTATGTGTGATCGTATATTGGTTCCAGTGGAGAGCCCAATTTTGGGCAGGTTATACGGTCAGATATATGGGCCGTATCTTTTATACGGTCCGTATAAAGGACCGTACAATTCACAGTTTTCCCGAAACTTGTCCTCTTCGACTTGGTTGATCTCCAATCCTTATGGAACCTTCTTAACACTTGTTTAACACTTCATTAACAATCTAAGGGGCATTATAACTCTTCTTGAGGACTTCATTAAGTCAACATTAGCTCGATAATTTGCAAACCCTTTTCAAAACGCGGCTTATACTTTCCATTCTTCAACTAACTTTCTTCTCTTACCTCGAATATTTTTGAAATCTCAATTAGATTTGCTAAGTACTGTTCCTTACTTATAGAAACGTCATATACTTCGTTCTCTAGGTTAGTCTTTTTACTATGCAACGACAGGGAATTTTTTGAGGTGTAACATTCTTCCCCCCCTTTAAAAACATTCGTCCTCGAATATTAGGTTCCCGGGAATTCTACAAAAATTTCGCCAGAGTCTCCCTTATAATATGGCACTACCATCCTGTCACAACAACCCAAAATATACCATGCCTCACGGGCCACAACAACAATATCAACAATGGCCACACACGACCCAGAAATCATTTAAAGAAGTATTATATACCTGGGGACAATGGTGTCTCTGTCTGTACTCTCTCTGAGAGTAGAAACAGTTTAGGTACCTAGCTGCATATCTTCTTTTGCCTTCCCAGGTGACCTCTTTCATCTTCGCCTCCTTTCATAATACCTTTATCAAGCTTAGATTTCTAGTTCTTAATTCACAACCTGGAGCTATTTGGAGGGCAATAGGAACTTCTCGTATGATAACGGCGCCATAATTCAAATATCATTACTCGGCACAACAATGGGAAATTATCAATGCACTTGCAAAGCATAGACATATGAAAGTCTGAATTCACCAATTCCAATTCTGAAGATAAGTTAATTAAGCTCTCTAAATCATCCCGCGTCTATTCTCAGTAAATCTCTTAATAATTTTCATAATTCTTTCAAAGAGAAATTTTCGCATCTCAACAATGCGATACCGAGGATCACTATCGTCATACTTTCGTATGCTTTCTAATAGTTTATCCTCATTTCAATTAACTCACGGCGACTATTCCACTTAACTTCCCATCTTAGTCCATTATTTTCTTTGAGTACCTTCTTATTCAATCCTCTTTACTACTTCATTGTTGACCTTCTTACCACACCCTTCTCCTATCATTCGTTCCCATTTTATCACCGTAATAGTATTTACTACCCAACTCTATCTTCCAACACAGATTTGTCTGATTATTAACACTTTCTCTCTTCTTCATTACATGAACACTCTTTCTTTAGACAGATCTCTCTTAGACTACAAATTCATCTCGTCGATTGGGGACACGTTTTATCTCCACCTATACCTTTCCCATTCCTTTTCCACCACACAGTTAATTTCTCTAGAACATCTCTCATTTCCTTTATTGACCAAGCAGTCTTGTACTACTAGCTTAATAATCCTGTAATGGTAACTTCTAAAGTGCTATAACTCATGTCTCGTATATTTTCTTTACACTCATATCTTTATAAAACGTATTGACAATAGAGTCTATACAATAAGGAAGCTTTCATTAATAACTAACTTGCTCGGTAGAGTACATCACTTACCTTTTCTAACTGACCTTATCTTTTCTCTAACCTTCAAACAAGAACTATCTTGGAAGTTCTACTCTTCATACCTTGCTTCTCTAAACCTTGAATACCATCATCCTTACAACCCATTTTTTTTGTCTCATCGGTAGTACTTTAAAAGGTATCTCATGAAAATAGCAGATGATGGATCAACGCTATCCTTGAGGATGTATAAACATTATTACTACAACATATCATGCTTTACCAATTACCGTCGCTACATAGCATAAAACCTCTCAGTTCATACTTGCTTAATAATAAATGTGTTCTTCTTTTAACACGTTATCAAAGGTGCAGATATACCTGTGACAGCACGGGGAAGGACTCTAGATCCTGTTGCTCAGCTAATACATACGTATGATGTTGAGGACCACTCGAACTGAGCGCTTTCCCTCTGTCCCTACCCTGACCTGCTAGTGTCTGGGAGCCTTGCCCCAGAGGGCGCATGGATGACGAAGAACCAGCTGCGGATCCTATGGGCTGAACCGCACGCCTACCACTTCGAAATGGGCACTCCCTTATAATATGACCTGACTGGCCACAAACATAGCAAACATCCAAACCCAATCGGCACGGTCCCCAATGTAGCTTACCGCACTGGGTACATTGCGGTATACATGGTCTCATCTAGCCTAAATCACTCTTATACTGAGAGCCCGACTCTCTGAAACTCTGATCCGGTCTGGAACGAATAGGGCGATCGGACCTCTGGCCTGCAAGTCGTGGGTGTGCACTAGTCATTGAGTAGCCTGTATACCTAGAATGATGCTGCCTCTGGCCGGCTCTAGATTCACTAGTAGGACCCGTGGATCTGGCCCTCTTACTATAATTCCCCTCATACTCACGCTCTTCTTCCCGCTATTGTAGTTGTCGTTCTTCCAGATTTTGGGCATGGGCCTAGATGCAAGAAATATCCATACCATCCTGAAGTGAAGCTATCAAACACTCACCCATCAAATGTGGCCCTAAACCACTCACAAACCGCTGTACGCGGTCTCCCATGTCAGTTATCGTGGCTGGAGCGTACCTAGCCAAGGAGTTAAAATGGAGGCTATACTCTCGGACACTCATATTCCCCTGCCTAAAATTCAGGAAACTGTCCGCTCTAGCTCATCAAACCTCTGGAAAGCATCCACAAACTCTTGCCATACTGGGGGAGGGGCATTAACTCCTCTTGCTCTCTTATGCTCCTCAAAATAAGCACTGAATGGGAGGACTGAGACTGAGCCGTATTCTGACTCACTTTCCTCTATATCCATTGGCGGTGCTCTTTCATCCCGCTTCCCTGCCACCATCTTGCCCTTTTGGGCTGCCGTAGCTTTTCTCTTCACAGGCATCACTAAAAACATAACACATCGTTAAGGAAAACAAAATTCTTATACCATGGCTCTATCGCATGATCTATCATGAGAAAGAAGGTCAATAATTCATAAATGCCCCGCAGCCTCTTGTTTATAAATGTGGCACGCAACACACCATAAACCAGACTCTACTGGACACGACTCAAAGACACACCCTAGGATGGAATTGCTCTGATACCACTTTTGTCATGACCCAGCTAGGGGGCCATGACTGGTTCCCGGAGCTAACTACTGAACACCACTCATTCTACAAATCATCATACTTATCCTGCATTCATTTATTATTCTCACACTTCTAGTCATAGGGGAAAGTCATTATCACTTCGACGAACATATCTACTTTCATATACATGAGCCTCTCGGGCTATCAAAATAATATGCAAATATACAACGTAGTCATTATAAGACATCTACTACCCACACGTATGTATCTACGAGCCTCTACTAGAATACTAGACATAAGGATAGGACAGGGCCCCGTCATGCCCAAAAATATGTGCATAAAATAATATATCAAAATGGCACCTCCAGAATAATGGAGTGCTCTTGTAGATCTGCTGAGTAACTCCTAGGGATCTGCACTATCTCCCTGTCTACCTGTGGGCATGAACACAGCGTCCAAAAAGAAAGGATGTCAGTACGAAATATGTACTGAGTATATAAGGCATGAGTAGTAACATAAATAAAACGTGAAGGACAGCATAAGATAACAGACCAAGTAATACCTCTTAGATATTCGTCATACTTGTTTTACCTTTTCTTATGAATCATGGAATGCACACACATACACATATCATAGTACCGTATCTGCTCATACACCTTAAACAATAATCGTATTCGGCCACTTAGTGGCTCGACAGTATCTATATTCGGCCATGTAGTGGCTCGACAGTATCCGTATTCGGCCACTTAGTGGCTCGACAAATTCACATACATGCCATCCGTACCCGGCCATAACAAGGCTCGGTATGTCTTATTATCATTGTTTCCATCACTACGGAAGTCTTTTATCAATATCATTTTAAGAGTCTTAGAAGTCGCAAATTCTAGCTTTTTTAGGGTAAGACATTTCAGACATTTTAACTGAATTCGTAATAAGGGAATTATGCTTCTATATCCCCTGGAAGGCACAATCATTTTCGCTATCATGATCGTCATTACTGTCATGTCTCACTTTCAAAGAAAACAATGACATAAGATAAGGCCAACCATCATGAATGTGACGGAGACTCATACGGTAAGCTCAATCATCCCCATGAAGACATCTGGAACTTTAGTCTTTAGGTATCACTGGGAGGGGAATTACCATCGTAATCGTTGTCATGAAGAACATTCATCAACCTCATCATGATGGCCTTAAGAACCATGAAAGCCTAGCATTTTAGGAGTAAGGACGATATGGAAAACAAGCGTGGGTTCACAACATAGGAATTACCATTATAAAGATCTCTATCATTTATATTGCAAGATTCACGAAAGTTGTGGGTCTCTAGTATTGCTGGGCTTAGGAGCGTTGTGAGCGTCGTATGTAGTTTGATGCCTATGGAATCATCATCATTATCATAGAACATACCTCATTTCTGGCTCATAAGAAAACTCATAATAATCATGGAATACATGGGAGATATGTTCTTCTTGACAACGATTACGATGGAAGCCTAGCATTTTAGGAGTAAGGACGATATGGAAAACAAGTGTGGGGTCACGACATAGGAATTACCATTATAAAGATAACTATCATTTATATCACAAGATTCATGAAAGTTGTGGGTCTCTAGTATTGCTGAGCTTAGAAGCGTTGTGAGTGTCGTATGTAGTTTGACAACTATGGAATCATCATCATTATCATAGAACATACCTCATTTCTGGCTCATAAGAAAACTCTTAATAATCATGAAATACATGGGAGATACAATACAGGGGTTATGCCTTAGGAAGGAAAGGGACTAGCAACACTGAATAACATCAAAGAATCATATAAGGATCACTAGCTTCGTAACAATATCATATTCATAACATATCTCTTAAGTTTATCTCATGAGAAGCTCTTTATAGCATAGACTCATATTATCCGGAATGTAGGAAGGCCACGGAAAGATAAAGGAAGTCGTTTCATGGGAATCATGCCTTAGAAAGAAGGGACTAGCCTTACATACCTTTTCGTTTAGCTACTTTATCACTCGAACGTTCCCCTCCAATATTCACGTTCCTACCTTCGAGAGAGTTCGTACTAATATTAGATAATCGATAACATAACATGCTTGAACTAAAGCTAGAGAAAATTGGGCAGCATCTCCTTTGTTTATACAACTTCCTCCATGTCATATATCAACTCCCAAATGTCAATAATAATATTCATGAGATCATACTCAACAATCTTCATCAACCATACATTATTCAATTCTCCTACTTCCATTTCAAAGGCATCCATAACCATGGTCATGATACAACATTACATTCATCCTCATATATTGTTTCTTCCATACTCTTACTATTATTTATAATGTAACTATACTCGTAACATATGAAGAATCATAATTCATACTAAGCTATTACTCAAAATGTCACTATTCTCATATTTGTAACCCATTTTCTATTTCCTTCCATAATCCAAGTCTTTCAACCTCTCAATACTATAAATAACATGAATCGATCATAAAACTTACCTTCAATGGTATGAGAATGGCCTTTGGATGAAAAAACTTCATTTGAGAAAAACCCTAGCTTCAATGCAAGGAGATTTGTTGTCTTGTATGAACCCTAGTGAGCTTCTTGCACTTGATTCCCTTGGTTTGATAAAGTTGATCCTTAATTTCTCTTGGATTCTTGTAGAAGAAGTGTGGAGAGAGTTCTAGAGTCTCGCAGAGTGTTAGAGAGAAGATGGGAAATGAAAATAATGAACTTGGGTCCCTTACTTAAAACATAAAATCTATCCCGATCGAGTTATACGGACACACATACAGTCCGTATAAATTGTACGGTCCGTATGTGTGACTATATATTGGTTCCAGTGAAGACCCCAATTCTGGGCAGGTTATACGGTCAGATATACGGGTCGTATCTTTTATACGGTCCGTATAAAGGATCGTACAAGATCATTCGCTTGGCGAATAAAGTGGGCCACCCTCTTTTAGGCTTCGGCCAAACACTTTTTCTCGCTGGTCGAGCTTTCTACAAAAAAATTCACAGTTTTCCCGAAACTTGTCCTCGTCGACTTGTTTGATCTCCAATCCTTATGGAACCTTCTTAACACTTGTTTAACACTTCATTAACAATCTAAGGGGTATTATAACTCTTCATGAGGATGTCATTAAGTCAACTTTAGCTCGGTAATTTGCAAACCCTTTTCAAAACGCAGCTTATACTTTCCATTCTTCAACTAACTTTCTTCTCTTACCTTGAATATTTTGAAATCTCAATTAGATTCGTTAAGTACTGCTCCTTGCTTATAGAAATATCATATACTTCGTTCTCTGCATTAGTCTTTTTACTATGCAACGACAGGGAATTTTTCGAGGTGTAACATGACTATAAAGACCAATACCAATAGACTGCAGCTCCGGAGTAAGTGGAGTGCTCCTGAGAATCCGCTGATAAAGCACATACGGATCTGATCCATCTCCCTGCCTACCTGCAGGCATGAGCACAGCGTCCACAAACAAAGGGATGTCAGTACGAATAATGTACTGAGTGTGTAAGGCATAAGGTCAACATGTACAAAAGAATCATGGAAAAACATCTGAGACATGCTAATGTTTATGTGAATCGAATGAATCCGTATGACCGTATATCAGCAAATATATATATATATATATATATATATATATATATATATATATATATATATATATATATATAGAAACGCAACACGCAGCACAACGCGTATCGTCAAATGTGCCATATATATATATATATATATATATATATATATATATATATATATATATATATATATATATAACATAGGCCAAATCGTCACCCCCGTCAAATGTGCCTTATATATATACATGAACGCCACAACATAGGCCATATATATATATATATATATATATATATATATATATATATATATATATATATATATATATATACATGAAGAATGAGAATGAGTGCAATGCATAAGTAAAATGAAATAATAGGACTCGGTAATATCACAAAATAGCTATATACATATGTTATATTCATAAAATGCATGAGAGCCCAAATAAAAACTACTACTTTATCGGAGTGACGTAAGGTCGGTATCCTCCAATTTATATTACGGAACAATCATAATCGTTATAACTCACCTTGAAAGAAAAGTTATTATAAGGTGAGATCAACAATAATAAATGAAATCAAGAAATCCTGAAATAAACTAAATAATCTCATAATACCATCAAGACCATAAGCTTTGAAATCTCTAGAAATGGAATCATCATCATCATCGTTTTCATCATAGAAAACATCTATCTTTAGCATCATAAGAATTTTGAGAATCATGAACTTCTAGCTTTTTGGAAATAAGGATATTATGGAACATAGGTATGAGTTCATAAGAAAAGAGTCATGCCTTTAGAAAGAAAGGGTTTAGGCTTACATAACTTTTTGGTCTCCTACTACTTAACGCTTATCTTCCAAGCTTGTAAATCTACATTCAAGAGAATTCATACTACTATTAGGCTTATCGTCATATACTTATCTTAAGTCTTCAAATTAAACCCCTTTAGAATCTGTCAAAATTCGGACAACGTATCCCCTATTTATATCCTAGCCCAAAATCACAATACACACAACCAACACAAAAACAACAACACTAACACCAACAGCATCATCATCAATACCAAAATATTCCATAAAACATCCACACAATGTTTATCAACATACAATAACAATATACACTTTCTTTCTTCCCAATCAAAGAGCACAATCTCATCAACACACCAAAAACATTATATACCATCCATATACATGGAAATTAGCCCAACAACACGGCTACAACATGCCCAAAACAGTCCATAAGCTCAACAACTACAACATAACACTTTACGACCTTTTCTCCATAACTATTTTCAATTTTAAAACTTGTTAAACCTTCAAATCAACTCAACGTAAGAGATAGGATGAAGAACATACCTTATACTTGAAGAAATTTATCCACACCAACCTTCTTCAAGACCAAACTCACCACAACATCAAGTAGAAACAAGAACAATCACTTTTCATGAACTAGTTTGGTGTAATCTTGTTGAATTCTTGATTTAAGGGGTATAAGTGTTTAAGAGAAGTGTATGGATGTGTCTGGAACTCCCAAGCATGGAAATGATGAAAAAATTGGAATAATAGGGTATTTATACCACTTGAGAGTCAGTTCCACCGACTTTCAAAGTGGGGCCCGTGGGGAGCCATTTGGCAGCTTGGAGGCCTATCTTGAAATGCCCATAACTCCCTATTCCGATGTCGTTTTGCCTAATGGTTTGTTGCGTTAGAAACTAGACTTCCTGAACTTCAATTTAGGCTTTTGTTTCACTTCAAAACTCCTGATATACTAGGAGATATACCCCTCTAAATTTGACCCAAAATTCTGCCAACTTTTTCCAAATTTTTGACAAACTTATTTTCTTTGATTTGTTTGATCCCGGAATCTTTAGACACTTGTTTAACTATTAAGAGTATTCCTTAACCTTATAAGGGTTCCATGACCTCTCCTAGCTTACGTTATTTTACTTACAATGCAAACGATGCGAAAAAATTTTGAGGTGTAACATTCTTCCCTCCTTAGAAATATTTGTCCTCGAATGTTGCAGCTTGCGAGCTTACGATGCTATCATTAATTTATTGAAATGGTTGTCCTCCTTTGGGGCTATTATTTAGGGAGATGGGGAGATCGACCATGATGTTTCACATCATATTGGTACAGGATGGATGAAATAGAGGCTCGCTTCTGGAGTACTGTGTGACAAGAAAGTGCCACCAAAACTTAAAGACAAGTACTACAATGTGGTGGTTAGACCGACTTTGCTGTACGGGCGAAGTGTTAGCCAGTCAAGAACTCTCACGTTCAGAAGATGAAAGTCGCAAAAATGCGAATGCTGCGATGGATGTGTGGCCATACTAGGAAGGATAGGATTAGAAATGAAGATATCCGGGGCAAGGTGGGAGTGGCATTGGTGGAGGACAAGATGCAGGAAGCGAGGCTGGGATGGTTTGAACATGTCAAGAGTAGAGAAATAGATGCCCCAATGTGGAGGTGTGAGAGGTTGGCTATGGAGGGTTTCAGGAGAGGTAGAGGTAGGCCAAAGAAGTATTGCAGAGAGGTGGTTACACAGGACATGGCGCAGTTTCAGCTTACAGAGGACATGACATTAGATAGGGGGTTGTAAGGACTCATATTAGGATAGAAGGTTAGGAGGTAGTCTCTCTTACTTCTTTCATCCTAGTAGTTGTAGTTTGCTCATTCATTTATTGCCATCTGATTTTTGCTTATATTGTTGGGTCTTGTACTTCGAGTATCTTATTTATTTATGGTAGCTACTGTTTATCATGACTATCTCGCTTTTGTTACATCTCGTTTTCATATTGTTTTGTTATGCTTGTCCTTATCTGACCTTTTGTCTTGTTCTCATTTGGTTCCTGATCTCCGTGCTCTTATACTATGGGTTCATTAGTCTACTTTCATATTCTCCCAATTCTTTGTCGAACTCATTCATTAGTTTCATATCCTCATGTTCGTATGTATGTACCCAGTCCTCAACTGATATCTAGTTACCGTATTAGGACCTGTTGCCATTAAGATGGTCCTAACTCATGATAGCTACGGCGCCCTACCGATCTGTGAGCACTCTTAATTGTTGTACTCTTTTACTTTGCTCCTTATTTCTCTACTAGTAGACAAATTCTCTTGTTTAGATATGACACCTTTCCTTGCTTACTTCTCTGGTGCTATTTTAGATCATCCCTTTTTGTACTAGTCGACCTTATATACATACCATATCATCTCCTTTTAATTCCTTGGTCGGACTCTTTAATTCCTTACAATATCATCATAGTTCCATCTATGGTAGCGCCCAGATGATTTGCAATAGCATATCCTAGCTGAGGACTTATTATTCTCAGTGATTATTTTACTTCAGATTGTCCATCTAGACATCTTTTCAAAATCAATCCACAACAACAACCTCAACACAATCCTTTATATACGTGTATATAATACTTCCTCATCATCATTATTATCCCTCGTAGTAAAATTATACTCATAACATACTAATAATCCCAACTTAAGCTAATTTACAACTCAAAATATCATCAAATTCATATTTGAAAATTTCCTCAAATTTTCTCTCCTCAGATCTTTACATAATTACAATATAAACTCATAAATATGGGACTAAGATAAAATCTTACTTAATCATAACTTCCTTTCAATACGAGTATGCTTTCTCCTTTCAATACGAGTATGCTTTCTTCTTAAGTCCTTGATTCTCTTGTATCGGTGATTATTTGAGACTTAAATTAGCCTCTGTTCTTCTTTGACTCCTTATCGTTGTCCTTACCCTATTTTGTTGGCCATTTCATCATGACGATTGTTTATATGGTTCTATAACATATGCTCTCACATTTGATATGACCGGCAACTTGTGATTTCACGACATGCGAGGTACTTTCTACTCTCAGGTAGTACTGCTGTCTTTCTATCCATAGGCACACTATCTTATTTTCCTTTGGAGGTCATTGAACTTCCTTTGAGTATTCCTCTGGTTAAAGCTTTCATCTCTTCTAGTGCTAAGATTTCCTTCTTCTTTTTTTATAATATAGATTGTCCTTTATACTTACTCCCTGATCAGCTTGCAGACCCTTCTTACTCCTTTCGTTACCTCTCGGAGTACGTTACTGCATATTTAAATGTAACCAACATTTCTCCAGTACGAGCGATTTGAACCATAGTCCGGAAACATAACATGTCGCATTGACGAAACTCATTCTCTTTGATTCGCTAATCCCTTCATTATTTTGTCATGCTTCCACTCCCATATTTTTCCTACAATATACTTGTATTCAATCCATTCCCACTTTCTCTTAATAAATCCTTGATATTTCGGTACATCTCGAACTTTGGCTCCTTCAAGCCAATACATTTCCCTCTTTTGAATTTAGGAATATTATCATTCACTCAGAATTAAATCTGTTCTTACCCCCTCTTAAAGATGTTCTCATATACCGGTAACATTCGAATATTAACCGTCTTTGGTAGTGATCTGGCTGACTTTAGTGGTCCTTCAATTCCTGTATTCCATATAATGCCGGAGTTCCTTTTATTGCATGGTTTAAATTATTTCCTTTTTGCTAACTAAAGACTTTTGTCTATTCCCTCTCCTGTACTGATCTTATCTTGTAACCAATCAAATCTGGTTTGTCCTTTTAATACATCGTAAGCCGATACATTATCGCATCGATTTTCCATGACCCATTCTTTCATTTGTCCAACTCATCGTTCAGTAGTCTTTCTTTAATAGATGGTTGTACCGTAGTTTGGCATCATAGTTATTCGAATATCTTGTCGATCCTTGTCTCCTTCTTATCTTCCCGTTTCGATACCATAACTTGCTTTTATTTATATATATCGCTCATACATTTAGCCTATTCCCTTTATGATCAAATTTCGATACTACTTAACAAGACTCTTGTCCTATGCTATCGATGTTTTGCCTCTTGGCCAAACTTATCAGCCTATTGGCCTTCCTCTTGTTTTGGATGGTTACACAACTTCCTTTTACCAATTCATTAGTCCACTTTCCTTACTTTCTCCCTTAGGGTCTTCTTTGACTTCCCTTACGCACAAAGTGCTCTTCTCCACTTGCCATTCTACAGTATTGGCCCTGGAATTTGTAGAATATTCTATTAGAAGTACGAATCCCTTCTATTTCTAAAATTCACTTTTTTTGGTGGGGGGGGGGGGGGGACTTTTTTTCGCTTTGTAGGTGAACGTATCAATATGCCTTCATATTTATCCCTTTCGGATGTACCCTGGGAGTCAGAAATCCCTTAACATCTACATAAAACCCAATTATTACTTCTCAGATTATATCCATACTCGTCATTATTATACTTCAATGCTATTTATCAAGGTCTGTTTTCGAGACCCTCGCATTTGTCCTTTACCCCATATTTCCATACTCTATCCTTCCTACTTATTTACTTTAGAGTTTTATCCGGATGGCTCTTCGCCTCTACCACTGCCTTAACCCTTTTCTTGTAAACCTTGCTTGATCCTTACTAGCAACATACTTTCTGTTGCTTACAATTCTCTTCTTCTCATGACATCACAGTCTCTTACTCTTCTATAGACATATTCTTCTTCTCCATAATATTACTGCAGCATGATTGTCCAACTTTAATATTCGGTGAAAATAACATTAATCTGCCTTGTAGCACTTGCTACCTTAACTTCAATACCCAGCTCACCCAATACCTTTAACATCTCGCAAGATCGATTATACGGATACGCATACTATCTAATATGGCCACACATGAATCTTCATTTACATTGCTTATTAGTACCTCACTTACGAAATATCCCAATGTTATTTAAAATTGTCCTGAGTCTGTGACTTTAGTACTTCTCCCTTCTTTTTGCCTAACTAGCCTGTCTCATACCTCGCTATCACTTTAATATTGTAGTCGTAGGGCTCATTTGCTCCTAATTTCCCTTGGCCATTTTGGTTTCTCATAATTTCCTAAATCTGAATCTGTAAGACTTTTTAGCATATTTTTTAAGTCCTGATTATGTGCCTCTGGCAATAAAGACTTAATGAATAATCTCGACGTGAACACCTACTCTTCTTTGCTTTTTATTCATTAGCCGACATCGCTCTTATTCTTCTGCGTCAAGTGACCTTCACCATATTCTCTGAAAAATCAAGGTAAACCTTCTTATAAGGATTAGCTAGAAATACACCACATATTCCTAAGGTTGATACAGTCTCTACTTCCTTCGTCGGCTGAGCAACATCACATTTAGAAGTTATATAAACAATCCAGAAGACAATCATAATTGCAATCCAATTTACCTAACCATTTCTCATTCTTCAGTTCAAGGTCATCATTAATACCCGAAGTAACTTGCCCATAATGATTCTAAAAAATAGTACCAACTATCAAATACTCAGAATCCCCTTGAAGTCGAATGACTAGTGACTTCTAAATCCCAATGTAAGCCCATATCATATAGGATAGTCTAATAAAAATGAGTCCGTGTGTGTGTCAACCCGTCCCGATCTTATATATATATACATAAACTTCTAGAGTATAAGTTTCCCCTACTCGTGAACTTCCTTTTCCATATCAATATCTCTTCATTATCTCTTACTCACCAATCTATAAATGGTAATATTGCATTTGAATTCTTAGTGTCAACTTTCCCTATATCTTCAATAAATCTCAATTCTTCGAAATCTCGAATGTAACTCATTCCAGTTACTTGAATTACTAATCATTTTTCCCTCCAGGGTTCTTCCCTTAAATTAAATTACAATCATTCTAAAACTTCTCTCTGAAAGCGTCTCATAATGGTTCATTCAATCATGACTTACCAAACATTCGATTGTCACATTTTCCCTTCATTCTTTCTCTATAGCATAGACATTCAAATAGTCAATTTGTAAAAATTTCGGCAGAGTTTCCTCTATACTTCTTACTACCTCATTCCTACACACAGCCCGAAAACACATATCCAATGCCTCACAGGGCGATCACAAATACCCATAACATCTAGCTCAAGTTCTTATATCAAAGTCTATCAATATCAATAAGGCAAGAAACATACCTTTCGGAGTATCAATTTCAATTCTCACCAACTACCTCATAGCGGCATAATCAACTGCTTATCCACAATGAAAACATTTAGGGTTAGAATCAGGGACATCATATCCTATAATTTAGCTCTACGACACGAACTAAGATGAGAAGGAAGGGTCAATCTTTCCTAAATGCCCAGCAGCCTCTCATTTATAAGTTTTTCTCGCTTCACACCCATAAACAAGACTCTACTGGAAAAGGCTCGTAGACACTCCCTAGGAAGAACTATTCTGATACAACTTTTGTCACGATCCAACCAGAGGGCCATGACGGGCATCCGGAGCTAACACACCGAGCACCTCTAAACATACGTCTAATAATCATTCTTGGGTGGATCATATAGATAGCTCATGGATATCATAATCTGTAAGGACATATATCACAACATAACGGCACATCTCCATATAATCTTCAACAGTTGTGCTCATCATCACCAGCCGACAAGGCTACTAAAATGTTATACAACGATATGTACCGGTAGGGTTATAAAATTTCTAACTGTACAAACATGTCTATAAGCCTCTACATAGAATACAAGTTACCATAAAGACTAATACCAATAGACTACAGCTCCGAAGTAAGTGAAGTGCTCTTGAGAATCCACCGATAAAGCACCTACGGGTCTGATCCGTCTCCTTGCCTACCTGCGAGCATGAGCGCAGCGTCCACAAACAAAAAGACGTCAATATGAATAATGTACTGAGTATGTAAGGCATAAAGTCAACATGTGCATAAGAATCATGGAAAAATATCTGAGACATGCCAATGAGTCTGTGAATCTGAATGAATTCGTAGGCCACATCGTCACCCCCTGTCAATTGTACCTTATATATATACATGAACGGTGCAACATAGGGCACATCGTGACCCCTGTCAAATGTGCCTTACATATATACATGAACGCCACAACATAGGGCACATCGTCACCCCCTTTCAAATGTGCCTTATATATATACATGAAAAATGAGAATGAGTGCAATTCATAAGTAAAATGAAATAATAGGACTCGGTAATATCACAAAATAGCTATATATATGTTATATTCATAGCATGCATGAGAGCCCAAATAAAAGTTATTATTTTATCAGAGTGATATATGGTCGGTAACCTCCGATTTATAGTATGGAACAATCACCATTGCTATATCTCACCTTGAAGGAAAAATTATCATAAGGTGAGATCAATAATAATGAATGAAATCAAGAACATCTTGAAATAAACTCAATAATCTCATAACAGCATCAATACCATAAGCTTTAAAATCTCTAGAAATGGAATAATCATCATCATCATCGTTTCATCATAGAAAAAATCTATCTTTAGCATCATAAGAACTTTGAGAATCATGAACTTCTAGCTTTTTGAAAATAAGGATATTATGGAACAAATGTATGGGTTCATAAGAAAAGAGTCATGCCTTTAGAAAGAAAGGGTTTAGCCTTACATACCATTTTGGTCTCCTACTACTTAACGCTTATCCTTTTAAGCTCATAAATCTATATTCAAGAGAATTCACACTACTGTTCGGTTTATCGTCATATGCTTATCTTAAGTCTTCAAATTAAACCCCTTTAGAATCTGCCAAAATTCCGGCAGCATCTCCTCTGTTTATATTCCTAGCCTGAAATCACAATACCAACAACCAACATAACACCAACAACAACACTGACACCAACAGCATGATCATCAATACCAAAATATTCCATAAAACATCCCACACGAGGCTTATCGAGATACAATAACAATATACACTTCCTTTCTTCCCAATCAAGGAGCATAATCTCATCAACACACCAAAAACATTAGATGCCATCTATATACATTGAAATTAGCCCAACAACACGGCTACAACCTGCTCAAAATAGTCCATAAGCTCAACAATTACAACGTAACACCTTATGACCTTTCCTTCATAACTATTTTCACTTTTAAAACTTGTTAAACCTTCAAATCAACTCAACATAAGAGATAGGATGAAGAACATATCTTAAACTTTAAGAAATTTAGCCACACCAACTTTCTTCAAGATCAAACTCACCACAACATCAAGTAGAAACAAGAACAATCACTTTTCATGAACTAGTTTGGTGTAATCTTATTGAATTCTTGATTTAAGGGTTTGTAAGTGTTTAAGAGAAGTGTATGGATATGCTTAGAAATCCCAAGAAGTGTAAATGATGAAAAAAGTGGAATAATTGGGTATTTATACCCCATGAGAGTCGGTTCCACCGACTTTCCAAGTGGGGCCTGCGGGGAGCCATTTGGCAGCTTGGAGGCTTATCTTGAAAAGCCCATAACTCCCTACTCCGATGTCATTTTGATAAACGGTTATTGTGTTGGAAGCTAGACTTCTTGAAATTCAATTTTGGCTTTTGTTTCACTTTAAAACTCTTGATATACTAGGAGATATATCCCTCTAAATTTAACCCAAAATTTCTGTCCAAAATTTTGCCAACTTTTTCAAAAATTTTGACAAACTTATTTTATTCGATTTGCTTGATCCCGGAATCTTTAGACACTTGCTTAACACTTGTTAAGAGTATTAATTAACCTTATAAGAGTTCCATGACCTCTCCTAGCTTACGTTAGTTTACTTACAATGAAAACGATGTAAAAAAAATTCAAGGTGTAACATTCTTCCCCCTTTAGAAACATCTGTCCTCGAATGTTGTAGCTTGCGAGCTAACGATGCTATCGTCAATTTCTTGAAATGGTTGTCCTCCTTTGGTTCCCGATCTCCATGCTTTTATACTATGGGTTCATTAGTCTTCTTTCATATTCTCCCAATTCTTTGTCGAACTCATTCATTAGTTTCATATCCTCATGTTCTTGTATATGTACCCAGTGGTCAACTGATATCTAGTTACCGTCCTGGGACCTGTTGCCGTTAACATGGTCCTAACTCATGATTGCTACGGCTCCCCTCGCCATCCGTGAGCACTCTTAATTGTTGTACTCTTTTGCCTTGCTCTTTCTTTCTCTACTAGTAGACTAATTCTCTTGTTGAGATATTGTGCCTTTCCTTGCTTGCTTCTCTGGTGTTATTTTAGATCATCCCTTTTTGTGCTAACTGACCTTATACACATACCATATCATCTCCTTTTAATTCCTTGGTCGGACTCCTTAATTCCTTACAGTATTATCATAGTTCCATCTATGGTAGCGCCCAGATGATTTGCAATAGCATATCCTAGCTGAGGACTTATTATTCTCAGTGATTATTTTACTTCAGATTGTCCATCCAGACATCTTTTCATAATTAATCCATAAGAACAACCTCAATACAATCCCGTATATACGTGTATATAATACTTCTTCATCATCATTATTATCCCTTGTAGTAAAATTATACTCATAACATACTAATAATTCCAGCTTAAGCTAATTTACAACTCAAAATATCATCAAATTCATATTTGAAAATTTTCTCCAATTTTCTCTCCTTAGATCTTTACATAATTACAATATAAACTCATAAACATGGGACTAAGATAAAATCTTACTTAATCATAACTTCCTTTCAATACGAGTATGCTTTCTTCTTAAGTCCTTGATTCTCTTGTACCGGTGATCATTTGAGACTTAAATTAGCGTATGTTCTTCTTTGACTCCTTATCGTTGTCTTTACCCTATTTTGTTGGCCATTTCATCACGACGATTGTTTATATGGTTCTATAACATATGCTCTCACATTTGATATGACCGGCGACTTGTGATTTCATGACTTGCGAGGTACTTTCTACTCTCAGGTAGCACTGCTTTCTTGCTATCCATAGGTACATTATCTTCCTTTTCTTTAAAGGTCATTGAATTTCCTCTTATTATTCCTCTTGTTAAATCTCTCATCTCTTCTAGTGCTAAGATTTCCTTTTTTTTTTGGAATCCAGATTGTCCTTTATACTTACTCACTGGTCGGCTTACAGACCCTTGTCACTTCTTTCGTTACCTCTCGCAGTACGTTATAGAATATTTAAATGTAACTAACATTTCTCCGGTACGAGTGATTCGAACCATAGTCCGGAAACATAACATCTCGCATTGATGAAACTCATTCTCTTTGATTCGCTAATCCCTTCATTAGCTAGTCATGCTTCTGCTCCCATATTTGTCCCATAATATACTTGTATTCAATCCATTCCCACTTTCTCTTAACAAATTCTTGATATTTTGGTACATCTCGAACTTTGGCTCCTTCAAGCCAGTACATTTCCCTCTTTTGAATTTAGGAATATTGGTCATTCATCTCAGAATTAAATCTGTTCTTACCCTCTCTTAAAGATGTTCTCATATACCAGTAACATTCGAATATTAACCGTCTTTGGTAGTCATCTGGCTGACTTTAGTGGTCTTTCAATTCCTCTATTCCATATAATGCCGGTGTTCCTTTTATCGCATGGTTTAACTTATTTCCTTTTTGCTAACTAAAGACTTTTGTCTATTCCCTCTCCTGTACTGATCTTATCTTGTAACCAACAAAATTTGGTTTATCTTTTTAATACGTCATAAGCCGATACACTATCGCATCTATTTTCCACGACCCATTCTTTCATTTGTCCAACTCATATTGTTCTATAGTCTTTCTTTACTAGATGGTTGTACCTAAGTTTGGCGTCATAGTTATTCCAATATCTTGTCTATCCTTGTCTCCTTCTTATCTTCCCGTTTCGATACCATAACTTGCTCCTATTTATACATATCCCTCATACATTCAGCCCATTCCCTTTATGATCAAATTTAGGTACTCCTTAACAAGACTCTTGTCCCATTCTATCGATGTTTTGCCTTTTGGCCAAACTTATCCGCCTATTGACCTTCCTCTTGTTCGGATGGTTACGCAACTTCCTTTTACCAATTCATTAGTCCACTTTCCATACTTTCTCCCTTAGGTTCTTCCTTAACTTCCCTTACTCACAAAGTGCTCTTCCCCACTTGCCATTCTACAATATTGGCCCTGGAATTTGTAGAATATTCTATTAGAAGTACGAATCCCTTCTATTTCTAAAATTCACTTTTGTGGGGGGGGGGGGGGGGGGGGGGGGGGGGGACTTTTCCGCTGTGTAGGTGAACGTATCAATATGCCTTCATATTTATCCCTTTTGGATGTACCCTAGGAGTCAGAAATCCCTTAACATCTTCATAAAACCCAATTATTACTTCTCAGATTATATCCATACTCGTCATTATTGTACTTCAATACTATTTATCAAGGTCTGTTTTCGGGACCCTCGTATTCGTCCTTTACCCCATATTTCCATACTCTATCCTTCCTGCTTATTTACTTTAGAGATTTATCCGGATGGCTCTTTGCCTCTACCGCCGCCTTAACCTTTTTCTTGGAAACCTTGCTTGATCCTTACTAGCAACATACTTTCCCTTGCTTCCACTTTTCTTCTTCTCATGACATCACAGTCTCTTTACTCTTATATACACATATTCTTCTTCTCCCTAATATTATTGAATCAGGATTGTACAACTTTAATATTCGGAGAAAATAACATTGATCTACCTTGTAGCACTTGCAACCTTAACTTCAATACCCAACTCACTCAATACCTTTAACATCTCGCAAGATCGATCATACGGGTACGCATACTATCTAATATGGCCACACATGAATCATCGTTTACATCGCTTATTAGTACCTCACTTACGAAATATCCCAATGCTCTTTAAAATTGTCCTGAGTCTGTGACTTTAGTACTTCTCCCCTCTTTTTGCCTAACTAGCCAGTCTCATACCTCGCTATCACTTTAAGATTGTACTCGTAGGGATCATTTGCTCCTAATTTCCCTTGTCCATTCTGGTTTCTCATATTTTCGTAAATCTGATTCTGTAAGACTTCTTAGCATATTTTCTAAGTCCTGATTAGAAGCCTCTGGCAATTTAGACTGAAAGAATAATCTCCACGCGAACACCTGCTCTTCTTTGCTTTTTATTCATAAGCCGACATCACTCTTATTCTTCTGTCGTCAAGTGACCTTCACCACATCTCTCTTAAAAATCAAGGTAAACCTTCTTATAAGGATTAGCTAGAAATACACCACATATTCCTAAGGTTGATACAATCTCTACTTCCTTCGTCGGCCAATCAACATCACATTTAGAAGTTATATAAACAATCCAGAAGACAATCATAATTGCAATCCAACTTACCTAACCATTTCTCATTCTTGAGTTCAAGGTCGTCATTAATACCCGAAGTAACTTGCCCATAATGATTCTCAAAATAGTACCAACTATCAAATACTCAGAATCCCCTTGAAGTCGAATGACTAGTGACTTCTAAATCCCAATGTAAGCCCACATCATATAGGATAGTCTAATAAAATGAGTCTGTGTACTTGTCTTCAACCCGTCCTGATCTTATGTATATATACATAAACTTCTAGAGTAAAAGTTTCCCCTACTCGTGAACTTCCTTTTCCATATCAATATCTCTTCATTATCTCTTACTCACCAATCTATAAATGGTAATATTGCATTTGAATTATTAGTGTCAACTTTCCCTATATCTTCAATAAATCTCAATTCTTCGAAATCTCGAATGTAACTCATTCCAGTTACTTGAATTACTAATCATTTTCCCTCCAGGGTTCTTCCCTTAAATTAAATTACAATCATTCTAAAACTTCTCTCTGAAAGCGTCTCATAATGGTTCATTCAATCATGACTTACCAAACATTCGATTGTCACATTTTCCCTTCATTCTTTCTCTATAGCATAGACATTCAAATAGTCAATTTGTAAAAATTTCGATAGAGTTTCCTCTATACTTCTTACTACCTCATTCCTACACACAGCCCGGAAACACATATCCATTGCCTCACAGGGCGATCACAAATACCCGTAACATCTAGCTCAAGTTCTTATATCAAAGTCTATCAATATCAATAAGGCAGGAAACATACCTTTCGGAGTATCAATTTCAATTCTCACCAACTGCCTCATAGCGGCATAATCAACTGCTTATCCACAATCAAAACATTTAGGGTTAAAATCAGGGACATCACATCCTATAATTTAGCTCTATGACACGAACTAAGATGAGAGAGAAGGGTCAATCTTTCCTAAATGCCCAGCAGCCTCTCGTTTATAAGTTTTTCTCGCTTCACACCCATAAACAAGACTCTACTGGAAAAGGCTCATAGACACTCCCTAGGAAGCACTATTCTGATACAACTTTTGTCACGACCCAACCAGAGGGCCATGACGGGCATCCGGAGCTAACACACCGAGCACCTCTAAACATATGTCTAATAATCATTCTTGGGTGGAGCATAAAGATAGCTCATGGATATCATAATCTGTAAGGACATATATCACAACATAACGGCACATCTCCATATAATCTTCAACAGTTGTGCTCATCATCACCAGCCAACAAGGCTACTAAAATGTTATACAACGATATGTACCGGTAGGGTTATGAAATGTCTAACTGTACAAACATGTCTATAAGCCTCTACATAGAATACAAGTTACCATAAAGACCAATACCAATAGACTACAGCTCCGAAGTAAGTGGAGTGCTCTTGAGAATCCGTCGATAAAGCACCTACGGGTCTGATCCATCTCCTTGCCTATCTGCGAGCATGAGCGCAGCGTCTACAAAAAAAAAGACGTCAATATGAATAATGTACTGAGTATGTAAGGCATAAAGTCAACATGTGCATAAGAATCATGGAAAAACATCTGAGACATGCCAATGAGTCTGTGAATCTAAATGAATTCGTATGACTGTCAAATGTGCCTTATATATGTACATGAACGCCACAACATAGGCCACATCGTCAACCCCTGTCAAATGTACCTTATATATATACATCAACGCCACATCATAGGCCATATCGTCATCCCCTGTCAAATGTGCCTTATATATATATATATATATATATACATGAAGAATGAGAATGAGTGCAATGCATATGTAAAATAAAATAATAGGACTCGGTAATATCACAAAATAGCTATATACATATGTTATATTCATAGCATGCATGAGAACCCAAATAAAAGCTACTACTTTATCGGAGTGATGCATGGTCGGTAGCCTCCGATTTATATTATGGAACAATCATCATCGCTATATCTCACTTTGAAGGAAAAAATATCAAAAGGTGAGATCAACAATAATGAATGAAATTAAGAAAATCCTGAAATAAACTCAATAATCTCATAATAGCATCAAGACCATAAGCTTTGAAATCTCTAGAAATGGAATCATCATCATCATCATTTTCATCATAGAAAACATCTATCTTTAGCATATTAAGAACTTTGAGAATCATGAACTTCTAGCTTTTTGGAAACAAGGATATTATGGAACATATGTATGGGTTCATAAGAAAAGAGTCATGCCTTTAGAAAGAAAGAGATTAGCCTCACATACCTTTTTGGTCTCTTACTACTTAATGTTTATCCTCCCAAGCTCGTAAATCTACATTCAAGAGAATTCATACTATCGTTAGGCTTATCGTCGTACGCTTATCTTAAGTCTTCAAATTAAACCCCTTTAGAATCTGCCAAAATTTGGGCAGCATCTCCTCTGTTTATATCCCTAGCCCAAAATCACAATGCCAACAACCAATACAATACAACAACACTAACACCAACAACATCATCATCAATACCAAAATATTCTATAAAACATCCCACACGATGTTTATCAACATATAATAATAATATACACTTCGGTTCTTCCCAATCAAGGAGCAAAATCTCATCAACACACCAACAACATTAGATACCATCCATATACATGTAAATTAGTCCAACAACATGGCTACAACATGCTCAAAACAGTCCATAAGTTCAACAACTTCTAGACAACACTTTATGACCATTCGTCCATAATTATTTTCACTTTTAAAACTTGCTAAGCCTTTAAATCAACTCAACGAAAGCGATAGGATGAAGAAAATACCTTATACTTGAATAAATTTAGCCACACCAACTTTATTCAAGACCAAACTCACCACAACATCAAGTAGAAACAAGAACTATCACTTTACATGAAATAGTTTGGTGTAATCTTATTGAATTCTTGATTTAAGGGGTTATAAGTATTTAAGAGAAGTGTATGGATGTGTATAGAACTCCTAAGAAGTGTAAATGATTAAAAAAATGGAATAATAGGGTATTTATACACTTTGAGAGTCAGTTCCACCGACTTTCCAAGTGGGGCCCTTAGGGAGCCATTTGGCAGCTTGGAGGCTTATCTTGAAATGCCCATAATTCCCTACTCCGATTTCATTTTGACGAATGGGTTTGTTGCGTTGGAAAATAGACTTCCTGAACTTCAATTTAGGCTTTGTTTCACTTCAAAATTCCTGATATACTAGGAGATATACCCCTCTAAAGTTGACCCAAAATTCTGCCAACTTTTTCCAAATTTTTAACAAGCTTATTTTCATCGATTTGCTTGATCCCGGAACCTTTAGACACTTGATTAACACTTGTTAAGAGTATTCCTTAACCTTATAAGAATTCCATGACCTCTCTTAGCTTACGTTAGTTTACTTACACCGCAAACGACGCGAAAATTTTTCGAGGTGTAACACTTCCTGCCATTGAAAGCATTCTATCATAGAAATCTATTTCTTATGAACGGATGAAAACCGACACAAGTTCTTCTTTGCCCATAGGGGATTGTACTCGGGCAACCTCTATTCTCCACCTACTCGTATACTCACGGAAGTTTTCGGTGGACTTTTGCTTTAATTTTTCCAAATAGTATCTATCCAGTACTGTCTCTATATTAAAGTAGAATATTTCCATGAAAGCAGCAGCCATGTCTTCCCGTGTGATACAACAATGTATGTCTTAAGCCGTGAACCGTTCTGAGGCTTCCCCGGTTAAACTTCAACTGAACAACCTCATAATGAGCGCTTGGTTGTCTCAGACACTGGCCAATTGGTCACAGTAGGCCCGTAGATGCGCTTTAGGATATCCCGTTCCATTGAACAACTCGAAACGAGGTACTTTGAAGCCCTCGGGTAAATGCAAGTTGGGATGCATACACAAATCATCATAGCTTAGGCCTGTGCCAGTGAGGGTAGTCCTCATGGATCATTCTAACATTGCGATCATCTTCCGCTTAAGCCTTTCTTACTGTTTTGCCTGCTCAGCCTTTCATGCTTTTTTTATCTCCTCATAATGGTCAATTTCTTGATCGGGCGAAAAGGTGCCTGGTGTGACAGGTGTGTGGAAAGAAACAGCAGGGCGAGTTCGAGTAATAGAGGTATTTTTGTCGGTTGGTAGTGGGATGATGCTTGGTTGTATAGTGATGCCGGGATGGGTATGTTGTGGTGTCAGATAAGAAGGGATAGAGTAAGCAGTCCCCGAAATTTAGTTAGTGTTAAGTCGTGGTGGGGTGTGGTTCAAGGCACTAATATGTCCATCGATTGGGGTAAACGGCATGATGGTCATAACAGACCTGGTGGGGAAGTGATCGGGTAATGGTGAATTCAGAGATAGAAAAAATGACAGAGGCCTTCTTTCTTTAGCAGGGGCCTCTCGAGCAGCATTAGCAGCTTTGTTTTGCGCCACTTCCTCTTGAAGATGGGTGATTTTTTCAAACATCATTTTCATGACGTCCTCAATAGGTGATGACTCAGGCAGTTCGCACAGAGGCGATTCTCTGAGAGCAATGTCAGTAGGGGTAGTTTCGTTCTCTGAAGTACCAGTCATTTTTTCTTTGCCTCTATCTTATAGGGCTAAGGATGCTATTGCAACTGTGGATCTTGTGAAGTATGCTAGTGTGAACACGAATTAACTTCTCTTTCTATAAGAAAAGAAAAAATCAAAGGCACACAGAGTTAGTTCGTCAGATAATGAAAAGAAAATCAAGATATCACACATAGATGGCAGTTTAAAACACTTAGCACATAAATAATCATATGTTTGATTTAAATGCTCAATTGATCTCTTGTATCGGGTTTTGGGTACTTGGATTTTTTTCGAGTGAGGGGAATATAATATTTATAATATATAAGGACCGAGTCTTCCGTACGTAGAGTCTTCCGCAGACTGCCTACGTATCCCTCCGGGGGAAGTCAGGCCCTTCCGTAGTTCGGTTTACATAAGATAAACTTAAAACCTACCCATGACCAGGCCTGATAGAGGCTTCCTGCGTATCCCTCCTTGGGACATCAGGTCGGCGCAATTCCGTTTACACAAAATGGGGGGGACAAATCCGTATTAAATACAAAAAATGGGATCCCCTAAAACTATCTAAAAAGCGACCTTTCTTTTAAGGTCAATATAGGTTGTTTGTCCGTTCAACCTTTTCTGGCCTTAAAGGCCCCAAATCCTAATACCAAGATGGAAGCACCAACCAAACCAAATGGCGCCCTTATGGACCAAATTCTCCAACTCAAACTTGAATGCATCGCACTCTTCTATGTCGTGCCCTAAGGCTCCAGAATGGTACAGGCACATTTTGCGGCGGCCAACTCCTTCAGTTTGAGCCCTTCTGGTTCTGATGGGGCTAATCTTCCCAATGCTGACCAACTTCTAGAAGATGCTGGCGTAAGAGTCCCTAAATATTGTGAAGTCGTAACGCCAAATACGAGTGTTCAGAGTAATCCCTTCAGTTGGGATAATGTTGTCATGGACCAAAAGTGAATGCGGTCCCCACATCTTGGTGATGCTTTTCTCATCTATCAGCTTGATGAGTCTCTTCTTGAAGGCTAAGCATTCATTGATGGTGTGCCCTGCCTGATCTTGGTGATAAGGGCACCTCTTGTGTGCGAAGATCGGAGGACATGGTGGCAACCTGTCGAAGCAAACACTGACTATTCCTTTGCTTCGAAACTTGATCATCATTTCCTCGCTTGTAACATACTTAGGCGAGACACGGTAAGGACAATCCAATGCCTTGATCGCAATAGCCCACCATTCGGGCGAAGCTGGTCGGGCATACTCTATTCGCTCCACGGGCTCTTCCCTAGGGCTTGATAGTGCAGCAGAAGCTCCTTCCCCTTTTGGGCTTGAAGGTGCAGCGGAGGTTTCTTCCCTTTTTTGGAGGTTTCTTTCCTTTTTGGGCTTGACGGTGTAGCGGAGGCAGCCTCTTTTGATGGCCACGTGGGCTCCTGCGGGTCCGACTCCATTTCTTCTTCCTCGGACTCCTCCATTATCGGGATGTATTCGGGAAGAATCCTTTTTCCTTTGTCCAGGACGTTCTCTCCTTGAGCTTCAACGGGTTTCTCGGGCGAACTCTCCACCGAATCCATTAACTCATCCACCTCTTTAATCTTGGCTTTGACCGCTCGGACATGCTTTTTGAGATCTTGAATCTTTCGGTGCAGCGAGACCTCATTCTTTCTCATAACCTCGAGCTCGGGTGCCTTTTTGTTGTTCATCTTCAGATTCTGAGAAAGTCGTTAGGCTTAGTACGGGTAGTTTTGTTCATTGTTTTTCTTTGGGTGAGTGGACGGTATTCGAGATCAATTAAGAATTTAAACGAAACATATGAAAGCAAATAAGTCACACAAAGTAGTTTATAAGATTATACTACGCGCGCTCCTAAGCATACTAATCGTTTGAAACATAAATGTGCCATTTGAATCAAACCATTGCCCCATAATCATTAATAATAATATTCTTCCCCGAAGGGGTACAAAAGATAAAGTAAAGACAGTGCATAAAATAAATCAGCAGAAGTGTCCTCCAGTGGTGGATGATGAAGCCCGATCCCTATCAGTCTTGGCTTTCTTCGCTTTTCGGAGGGTAGTCTGGATATGAAGGTGGGCCGATGTCAAAGTGGCCTCCATCAGAAACCCTTTTTGTGTGAAGGTCAGTGGAGCGACATCATCTAAAGTCTTCTTCATTCGATCATCTAGCTCAATCAAACAATCATTAGTAAGCTCCAACTCATGTCTCAGACTTTCTATGACGGCTTTGTCATGCTCAATTTTCTCCAAATACTTGGCATCTCTGTCGTCAGCTCTCCTTTGAACCAAACGGGCTCGAATCTCGGCTTGTGAATCCTTGTCTTGGACATAGCTGTAGAGAATAGGTCTAGGAGGAAGTGTGCCTTGTAAGTCGGCCCTCAACCAATCCTTATACTCCATGACACAAACCGGAGGAAACCTATCTTTAGCTAAGGTATTGGGACCCCAAATCATGCGGCCCTTCCATTCTCGTATGCAATCAAAATCTCTCGATGGTCTATTAATGTCGTAGTCAATAACGAAATCCCCCATGCCTCCGATCTGAGGTATGAGTTGGATTCTCCCAAATTGTCTCAAGACCCTGGCAAGTGCATAAGGGCGAATCCCTCATATTCCCATAAGTGGAAAGAATGGACACTTTTTTCCTTTAACCACAACTTCAGTAGACACGAAATCATGGAACATCCATTGAATGCGTTCTTCCTTCAATCTGGAAAAGGTGAATGACACTTTGTTGTTTTGTTCTCCGAAGTTTGGGCAAAAATCCCGAAGACCATCCCTTTCGGCCGGCTTACTTAAGTGTTGTTCACCCCTAACCTTGATCATATGCTTGAGGATCCACCATTGCAGGAGTAAGTTACAGCCTTGGAAGTATTTGTAGTGATTCCGGCAGAGGCTCAGGGCTCGGTACAAATCGGCTAGTATGATTGGGGTTATGTCAAAGTATTTGGTTTCTTCTTTTTGGGTTATGCCGTAAAAGATGGCATGGGTGACTGAAATGACTCGGGTATCTATGGCTAAGGACCAATCCTTGGGAAAAACCATGGTTCCCAGAAAGCAAATGGCGAAAGCCAAAGGTTTGGTGGCCGTCCATTCGGCATAAGTCTTGAATTCCCCGGGATGCTCCACAAATCCATCCGGGCTTCCAAACCTTCTGTATAGCTCTCTAAAGGGTATGGTGGGGCCATGGGCCCAATTGGCGTAATTTAAAGAAAGCATTCTACAAATTTGGGAGTAGGTGGGTTTTTTCGGGATTAAAGCATTTTGGTCGGGTTTCTTTCTTCTTTTTAGCCCCGAGCCTACGCTAGTCAACACATCTCTAAACTCCTCCAAAGTTGGCGTCATTTTGATGTCATCCCTAAATCCAAAAACCATCCTATCTCTATCCCAGAATTCGATAATTACTTCTATCAGTTCCTTGCAACCGGTCATAGTCATGATGGATGTCAAATTCCCTAAATGACATGAAATTCCCTTTTTCTCCTCCGGGGACATTTGGCCCCACCAAATCCGCAACAACTCAGGTGTAGTCAGGACCATATCAAAACTTAAATTGATTGACATCTACAAAATAGAAACCAAAGTTAATTCCCCCCCCCCCCCCCACTAGGCAATGGTTTCATTCATAGGCACATTTACACGTTTTCAAATAGCACATAATATGATATGCGGTGTTTTTTGGGTCATAGACCGTACTTGACACGGGGTAGTCTCCCTATCGGGTTTGGATACGTCTAAAATATCCAAACCACCCAGTCTACTTCACATTTGGATTTGGCTTAGCTCTAACCTAGGCATATGCAAGAGTGAGTTTTTCGAATTGACCTTGGACCCAAGCGGACTACTCGGGGTGAACCGTTGTCGGCCGTTGGGTGACCGCACACCAACTTAACGTTCAACGTGTTCCAAAGAAGGGTGTTTTGGTTTTTAGTGAAGGCAAGACCGCGATCCCGCGTGTCCCCTTTGAAACTATGTTTTTTGCCAGGAGTGGCGGAGTTTATGATATGAAATGAATGATAGTTATAATTGCGGAATTTAAACACATAAATAGATAAGTACTTGGAATTTTAAACACATAAATAGATAAGTACAGTTAAAAATCACATTATATTGAAACCCTTATGGTTAGAACCTAGAAAATCCCAGCGGAGTCGCCATCTGTTACGGTTCGCTTTTACGCGGGTAAGGCATAAAAGTTACTACGAGGTTGTTGGTGCTCTAATTGGATTTTAGTATTTTTTTAGAGTCGCCACCTAATTTATTATGGAAAACTAGGAAAATCGGGTTTAAAGATTTTTTCAAAAAAAAAAATCTTTTGGACCAAAGTTCGAGGTAAGGGTTCGGGTGATCCCCTAGGGAAGGTTTTACGCACCCTAGTATTAAAGATCCGTAGAATACGGTTGACCTACGAGCTTCAATGTGTGATTAATGTACTTATTTGTTTAAAATGTTTAATTTTCCGCAAAAATGTCATTTTTATTCATATCATAATTTCAAGGAAAAATTTCAGCAAAAAGTCCCCTTTAAAAGGGGTTTTTGGTTTTAAAAAACCGAGTAAGAGTTGAACTCACATTGATGCCGGACTAGGACGCACACAGGATTTCTCCCTAGAAGAGTTACTACTATTCTAGTCCTAATAAAATGGATTTAGTACCTACGGTTTTTATACGTATGTATGAAAATATGGAGTATATCTCCGTTTTGTACTTATATATATACATATCTATATATGAAAAATAAAAGTCTATTAAAAACTAGTTCCATTTTTATTGTTGAAGCCATAGTTCAATTGTACTCTAAGTCCAAATCCATCTTATCCTCATGCTTGGTTCATAATGTATTTCTTCTTGTTTCCAATAAAGTTTTGGGAGTTTAGCCCAATAATCTCAAAAAAAAATTTCCAAGTTTTTCTTAGTCCACCGTGAGCTTTTCTCTAAAACCTTGTTTCGAAATTTAACCATCTTTCATTTTTGACAATTGCCCAAATAAAAAAAATGCCTTTTTATCGTTTGCCATCAAAATGAGCCTCAAGCCATCATTTTCCTTTTTATTTCTAACTCAAATTCATTTTTTTTGTCTGGTGACCTTAATAATCATATTTACAAAAAAATCAAACGAGCTTAAGGTCCCAAAATATTTTTTACTTTAATAAATTGTTTTTTGTTCTTGCCAAAGGTCCTAAAATTGCCACTTAGTCATTTGAAAAGCCATTTACTTTATTAAAAAAATGTTGAGTTAAACTTAACATTAAACCAAATTAAGCATCAATTTTAGTCATGCAAAATTTAGAAATTAACCGAGTTTGAAAATGTTTTGGCGACTTCCTAAATAACACTAGTGTTTCCTAAGTTCTAAACATACATAAAGGGGTTTCAATAGTTACATGTTTGATACATATACAACATATATACATGTCAAGTAAAAATAGAGAGGAGAAGGAAAGTAAACTTTCAAACGGATGGGCCTACCCATGCCTATCAGTGCCATTTTCACCCATTGGTTGGTCTTTCTAACACGAATATTTGCATCCATTTCCATTCCTTTGCGGACTAGATCAAATAGAGGGAGGTTGGGCCTTAGGCCCAATAATTCTTAATGAAAAAGATGGCCAGAATGGTTCAGAGTTGGTTCCCATGAAGCATATAAGAAGACTAGGATTAGTATTTGTCTAAGTAAGGATACTAAGTCACAAAACAATTTACATTCAATCCAAACAAGGGCATAAGCTAAACAAGTAGATCATTAAGTGATAACATGGTTTTTAAGAAGAGACAGCGTAAGGCCCAAAATGATAAAAAAAATCCCAAAGCCCACATGGGCTATTTAATCAGATTCAGAAAGAGAGGAAAAATATTCAGCCCAAGTACAAAATTCGTTTAAAATGCTAGAGGAGGCCCAAACATTAAACAAAATAATCGGCCTAAGAGACTAAACTGACACAATATAGGCTCATGTTCACAAATGACAAGAATGACATGCCTTAAGTATACTGTGTATATCCACTATTATACACCTGTGAGGGTATAGAGGTGAATATACCCTGTATACTTTGGTATAACACCTGGTATATGGGGAAGAAAACTAATGCATTGAGAGGAGCTAAGGAAAAATATACTATTCATGGTTTTTTTTTTTTAACTTATATACACCAAAAGTAATAGATTTAGAGCCCAGAACTGAAGGATAGTAAAACAAACATATAAGGTTGTTTCTTTAAGCAAAAACATGAACAGTGCTAATTAAATAAACATACACCATCCCCAACCAACACACCAGGTGTTTACACACCCATGGAGAGACTAGAATAGCCCAAAAGGGAAAGCTTTCACACTCTTGTTCTTGATGCCACACAAGATCCAAGGGTTTCCAGGAGCCCCAGGCATCGTAGACACCAGGGAAGGTTTAAGCTTCATCCCAAAGTGATATTTTGCCTCTCCACTTATGTGTTAGGCTCATAGTATTATGGGAGATGAAGTGTATATAAAATGGTGACAACAAACAGCCCCCTAATCAATATATCTAGGTGTATATTTAACAGACTTGGTTATCTTATCATGGACATCAATATCCTATTAAATTCAAACATGACTAATGAGCTGCTTAAGTAATCTTATTATACAGTCAAGACAAAGCAAAGCGTAAGCCATAATCACATGAATATAGAACCAGTATCTAGTCCATACATAGCATCAACACTTAATCAATTCAGGAAGGCATTCTCCAAGTAAGTAACACAAGACATACAAATGAATTTAAGTAATGAGTGACTAACCTCCAAAGAGAAACAGTTAATAGCCATTAGATTTCACACACCAGTCGTCAAATAAGCACCAATTTCCAGAATTAGTTTATCTCCCAAAGAAACCAAATGACACTTGACAACATGAGAAAGTAATAAGATTGCTACATTTACTTAGCAGACCTTAATATACTCAAATAAACTGCCCAAATATTTACTTTCATTATCTTTGTGATGAATTAGTAAAGCATAGTTCAAAACCAATATTTCATGAAGGGTAGGTGCTCATTTTAACCTTTGAATAGGTGGAAATATTTAAGCCAAAATAAAGTGATTGAGCAAGCGACTACCACACTACTACAAAAATGGCATTTAGCGACAATAAAAAATAGATTTAGCCGCAATACAAATGGCTGCTAAAACTTTTACCGACAATTCTACATTGGTCGTTGAAGCTAGCGTCAACAAATACTTTACCGGCCATTTGATCGAATGCTAGTAAAGGATGATATTATGGCCAGCAAAAGCCCATGAGTTTTAGCAGTAATTGTTACCGGCAATCTATATGGCCGCTAAAAATCCCCAAGGTTTTCTTAGGTTAAACATTTCGTAGCTGTTGTTATTGCGACTAAGTTTATTTAATTGCTGGTAAAAGGGCTCTTTTTTTGTGACAAATAAAATAGCCGCTAAAACTCCTAATAAATTCAACTTTTTCCATATATTTAATGGTTTTTGATATGGCCGTCAAAAAAAACATTTTATTGCCAATACAAGAGATCTTTTAACGACCATTCTTATAGCTGGAGAGATTTAGAAAAGATTCTCCAAACATTTAGGTTCCTTGTTACACCTATCCACTTACATTCACACAATAACAATAGTATTCATCTTAAAAGGGCTAATACTCTTCATTAGATCCAACGACAACCAAAAACAATTAGTAATTCATAATTTCAAAAGTGTCAATCATAACAAAAAAAATACTAAACTATTTGAATCTAATAACAATTGTCGCTTTGCATCTAAAAAATTATGCTATAAAATAGCTATAAACTATAAATTATGCGAAATCTAAAAGATTCTCCAGTTCTTCATTAGGATGAAGTTTGCCAAATGCCAATTGTTTACCCCTTAAAAAGGTAACAATTGAATTTATATATGGTTTAAAGGATGTACGATTTGATTTGATAGAGAATGAGAAATAACAATAAAAAAATATAGATTGCGAATAAAAGAGTAAGAGATAGCCTCGGAATTGAATGCAATAGACAGTCCGCTCTGAGGCCTGAGTTACTCGGACCCAACTGTGAGGATTTTTATCATTTGATACTTGACAAAACTGTGAGAACAAGCTAATGGTGTAATCGTTTACAAGATGGTAAAAACCGATAGGGTGTGAGGGTTTACTCCCCTCTTATTTATAATACAAGAATTTACATTCAAGAAGGTAACTAAATCAATTGGAGATAAGCATTTTCAAGGCATTCTTGGAAATATCCATATTGAAATACACAAAAAAGCTCTCTAGCAAAACCCTACTTTTCATGCAAACCCTAGCCTAACACTACCTAGCCGCCGGCAACATGGCCACCATGGCCACTGGTCAGCCACCTATGGTGGTTGGCCAGTCATCCTCCAACCCTACTACAACCAATGCTCAACCCATAACACAAACACAATCTCCCAAGACAAAATACACAGATTTCTTCCAACCTCCTATGTTAAACCTCATGCAAAACCCAAATACTAAGAAACATAATGGACCACTGTGGGCTACTACTAGCATTTCAATAAAGAAAGTGGTGATTAGGAATGGAATTCCAGTGGTAAGATGGACTCAAAATGAAGTTAAACAAATGGAGAAACGATAAAGACTTCAATACACTGTGATACGAAAATTTTCATATGGATGGCCAGACATGGATGAACTACGTAAGATTATTCCTGATCAGTGTGGCATCAAAGGAAATTGTGAGATTGGATTATTTAGACATAGACATGTATTGATTCGGTTATCTCTCATGGAGGATATTATTAGTCTATGTTCTAAAACCTCATACTATTTAAACTCCAAAGATGGATATTCATACTTGATGAGGCCTATTATTTATGATACAGAGTTTAAAATAGATGAGGAAACTTCTAAAGTAATATCATGGATATCATTGCCTAACTTAATGCCCACTTTCTTTGTGAAGGAGACTGTTTTTTCAACTGCATCAGCTGTGAGTACTCCTTTGCACGTTTATAAGGCTACTGAGAATCCTACTAGACCTAGTTGTGCTAGGGTAAAGGTTATGATTAACTTGTTGGATGATCTTCCTGATTTTGTTAACATGGAGATAGAGGATGAAGTGTCTCATGAGATCAGAATTGAAAAAGTGAAAATCAGGTATGACAATCTTCCAAAATATTATCATGAGTGTAAACTACAAGGCCACGATGAAGATGGATGTTAGAAATTGCATCCTGAATTATATCAGGAGGAGGAAGGCAATGCAATTGTCAATATGGAGAAAGGGAAAAGATGGTTGCTCATAAAGAGAGGCAAATTGATCCAGTGGAAAAAGGAAAGGAAATAATTAAGAAACCTGATTCTCAGGGGATGCAGCAATCAAACAGATGGAATTATCAAAAATTTAGAAAAGAAAGAATAAGAATCCTAGCCAGTGGAAGGGTTCTAGGTGATCCAGGAAACTGGAATGTAGTCAAGGATGGAAGAGAGCTTATTAACCAAAATCAGTTCAAGGAAAGTGTCAATATTGAAAACAAATTTGATGTTCTCTAAGATGTGCAGCAGGAGACTGATAATGATGGATCACCTTCAAGAGTTGTACAAGTCCTTGACAAATCAAAAGATGCCGATACAGTTGTGGCAGACAAAGTAAATATAGAAGAAGTGATCAATCAATTTCATAGATATGAGGAGTGCAATCCCATGACAATTGATAATGCAATGATGAATGAGAAGACTAGTATTGTTAAACCAAATGTTATCATGCCAAGTGAGAAGACTGAGGTATCCAAGAACAACAAAGACAAATTGAATAATGTGCCTACAGAAGCAATTGGGGAGACTACAAAAGAGTGGGTGAATAAATCCTTTGTTACAGAAAAGACAGTTGAGGAAGAGGAACCAAATCATGCTACAATACAGGATGAAATAGAGGACAATATCCTACCAATAGCAGAAGAGGATAGTGAGAAAAGACTATATGCTTAAAAGTCTAGTGAGTTGATGGAAGGAATGGAGATTAATGAATTAGAGGATGATAAACAGGATCACACAAATGATATAGAGGAAGTGAATGATAGTCCTTCACAAGCTACTGTTTAGGTTCCTTTACCTGTGGCAGCTGTTAAGATCAAGTCTCATATGAAGGACTTGTATGATATTGTCTCTCATTATATGATAGAGACTGAGGTTATTCTTAAAAAGGGTGAAAAGGCTGCAAGCACATGTGATGTTGAGGAATCTGAGGCTGTGGCTGCAGTCTTAGATAAGGTAGGAGTGGCAGCAGGATTATCTCCAAAATCTCACTCTAAGGCATCAAAGAAGAAACATGGTAACTCTAAAGGGCAACCACTTAGAGCTATTCCATACAGAGTAGCAAAAGGTAATCATAAGTTATGATGAAAACATTATTTTGGAATATCCGATTAGTAAAGACTCAAAAATCCTTCCATAGAGTGCAGATGTTGCATAGGCACCACAAACTTAGCCTTATAGCACTGATGGAACCTTTTCAACATACTAGACATACTCAACAATATAACAGAAAGTTAGGGATAGAGCATGCTTATTATAATACCTCTAGGAAGATCTGGTTTTTTGTTAATACATATATAGATGTGGATATTATGTGGGATGATTCTCAACAAATATCCTATAAGCTTACTTTCCAACGGATGAACAAGATCATGTTTGTCACCATGGTCTATACAAAGTGTGATGCAATGGAAGGATTAGTTTTGTGGAATAGTCTTTATATTCTAGCTGGTGGGATGGTAGCTCCTTGGCTGATAGGGGGTGATTTTAATGTGATCTAGAATGAGGAAGAGAAGATTGGTGGACTGCCAGTATTTCCAACTGAATTTAAAGACTTTGCATTTTGTATTAATTCATGTGAGTTGATTGAAGCAGGTTTTAAAGGAAGCCCTTTCACTTGGTGGAATGGGAGATCTGATGGGCAGTGTATCTTCAAAAGGCTTAATAGAATGTTATATAATAATTTTATGCAGCAATGGTTGGTTTCAGTAAAGTGGATCATCTTTCTAGGACTGGTTCTGACCATGCTCCTTTGTTGTTATCCGATAATGAACAACAGCAGCAATTTATTAGGCCTTTCAAATTTCTGAAGTTTTGGGTAGATCATGAATCTTTCCAATCAGTTGTAACTCAGAACTGGCATGCAGAAGAGGAAAGGGATATATTCTTATCTTTTTAAAAAGAAAGTGAAGAAAATTAAAGTTGTTTTATCAGCATGGAGTAGGCAGGTGTTTGGGGACATATTCAAGCAGTTGACTATTAAAGAGGACATTGTGAGAATTAAAGAACAGTTGTTTGAAGAATCTCCTACTGAAGTTAATAGAATGGTGTTACAAAGAGCTCAAGCTGAACTTAAGAGATACTTGCACTATGAAGAGGAGTGTTGGAGACAAAAGTCTGGCTATGATTGTTTTGCTGAGGGGGATAGAAACACCAAATTTTTTCACAATATTGTAAATGGTAGAAGGAAAAGAACTCTAATTAGGAGAATTCAAAATGGTGATGGTAACTGGATAGAAAGTGCTAATGAGAGAGCAGATGAGGCCATCTCCTTTTATCAAAAGCAATTCACTCAGGATTCAATGCAGAACTTTCAATCTGAAATGGCTATATTGGATCATATTCCTAGTATGCTTTCACAGGAGGAAAATGCAGATATTGTTGCTATCCCAACTATGAAAGAGGTCAAACAGGCTGTGATTGAATTATCAGGGGATAGTGCTAGTGGTCCAGATGGACTCATCGGGATCTTTTATTAACGCTGCTGGGCAACTGTTGGTGTAGATGTATTTCATGTGGTGAAGGTGTTCTTTGAGGGTCAGACTTTGCCTAAGTCTATCACTCATACAAACCTGGTTTTGTTGCCTAAGAAGAATGAAGTAGAAAGCTTTTCTGACATGAGGCCAATTAGCCTTAGTAACTTTATTAACAAAGTTATCTCTAGGGTGGTGCATCACAAATTGGAGAAGGCCCTACCTAGACTGATATATGCCAATCAATCAAGTTTTGTATGGGGCAGAAATATCATTGAGAATGTTTTGCTAACCCAAGAGATTGTTTCTGATATAAGGTTAAGAGGCAAGCCAGTTAATGTAGTCCTCAAATTGGGCATGGCTAAGACCTATGATAGAGTTTCTTAGGCATTTTTTATGAAGGTTCTGAGAAGAATGAGATTTTCTGAGCAGTGTATTGATATAATGCGGAGAATACTAGCTAACAACTAGTATTTTGTACTAGTAAATAGACAGGCTCATGGTTTTTTTCATTCATCAAGAGGAGTTAAGAAGGGGGGGGGGTCCATTATCACCTGCCTTATTCATACTATCTGCTGAAGTACTAACAAGGGCTCTTAATGCATTATTTGATGATCAAGCTTTCAAAGGGTATGGAATGCCAAAATGGAGTGCCAATCTTAATCACTTGGCTTATGCAGATGACACCATAGTTTTTGCTTCAGCTGATGCAAAATCATTGGAGTTAATTATGGATACTTTGAAGGCTTATGAAGACAAAATGTCGATTGATTAATAAGAGAAAGAGTTCTTTCTACATGCATCCTAAGGTCTCCAATGTATTAGTGCAGCAAGTTGAGCAGTTCACTGGTTTTACAAGAGGGAACTTTCCTTTTACATACTTAGGATGCCCAATAACTCATGCAAGGAAAAGGAAAGTTGATTATACAGACCTTATTAAGAGGATCAGAGATAAATTGCAAGCCTGGAAAGGTGAGCTCCTTTCACCAGGAGGCAAGGCAGTATTGATCAAGAGTGTGCTTCAGAGTGTTCCTATTTTATTAGCTATAAGGCCTCTAAAGTGTGTGATCAAGGAGATTCATCAGATTTTAGCTAAGTTTTTCTGGTCTAGTAAAGAGGATGTGAAGGATAGACATTGGACTGCCTAGTTAAAGATGTGTTTTCCAGTTGAAGAAGGTGGATTAGGATTCAGGTCCCCTTTTGATATATCCAAGGCTTTGAATGCTAAACTATGGTGGAGATTCAGAACTTCCAATTCTCTTTGGGCAAACTTCCTTTGGAATAAATACTGCAAAAAGCAGTATCCACAATATGTTACATGGAAAGGAGGATCTCAAGTGTGGAAAATGGTGTTAGAAGCTAGAGATAGCATTGAACAAGAGATCTGGTGGGAAACACATAGTGGTACTGCTAACATCTGGTATGATAACTGGACTAAATTAGGAGCATTACACTATGTTGTTCCTAATGACTTCATTATTGATGATAGTATAGAGGTTGTGAGTCACTTTATTATTGAAGATGGATGGAATGTGGAATTACTACATCATCATTTGCCTGAGGAGGTTGCTAATCATGTTGTAAAGGAGCTGAAAGTCCATATTGAAGAAGGTCAGTGGGACAAGCCCTGGTGGATGATGACAAGTACTGGCAAATTCACAATTTCTAGTGTATGGGAATTATTAAGACAAAGAGCAAACTACTCACAGGTTTATAAGCAGATGTGGATAAAAGGGGTGCCTTTCAAGATCAATTTCCTGCTATGGAGGATGTGGAAGTTCAAGATACCAGTTCATGAGGTGTTGCAAAGTATTGGTATTCCTGTGGTTTCTAGGTGCTACTGTTGTACTGCATATCAATAAGAAACAATTGATCATTTGTTTCTTAATGGAGAATTAACAAGTAAAGTGTGGAAATTCTTCTCTGATGCTACAGGGATATCCATGGTATGTCATAATGTCAAGCATGTTATTCAACTCTGGTGGGAGGCTGATTGTCACTATAAGCTGAAGGTGGTGTTTTAGAGCTGTCCCTGCTATGATCTTGTGGCAGATATGGAAGTGGAGAAATACTACCATGCATAGGGGGACCTTGTCACTATATAGAGTATTGCATGAGATCCAGGAAAGCATTCATAAGTTCTGTAGAGTTAAATTCCCTGCATGGCAGGACAAACCATACAAATGGGCTGATATAGTTAAATATGTGGAAAGTTTCCAACCTTGCATCACCCGTGTTGTTATAAGATGGGACTTTCCACCTATAGGATGGTTCAAATTGAACACTAATGGTGCAACAAAAGGTAATCCTGGTCCTAGTTCAACTGCTTTTTGTGTGAGAAATGACTGTGGAGATCTTATATATGCTGAAGGAAAGAAACTTACTGATGATGGATCAAGTTTGATTGCAGAAGCTGTGGCTCTAAGGGATGGTGTTGCATATTGTGAAAGTCACAATCTGTGGCCATTAATAATTGAAACTGACTCCTTATCCATGAAGAAGTTTATATCTAGTGAATGGGAAGTGCCTTGGAGCATTATTCTAATAGTTAATGAGATTAATAGAAGAATGAGGAATCAGACCACATAGATTCAGCACATATTCAGATAAGGGAATGCAGTGGCAGATTTTTTTGACTAACTTAGCTTTTAATTTTGTAGGGACAGTTCAGTTTCATAATTTTAAAGAGTTACCTAGTGTAGCAAAGAAGTTAATCAACATGGATAAAGCTCAAGTTCCAAACTTGAGAATCGGACACAAGGATGTAAGGATTTGATACAACAATTGCAACGTACTACTAGCAATGCTAAAGACATCAACAATGTACTTGAACAACTATGCTGGCTGTGCAGCAGATCATCAACAGTTTGAGATACTTTGAAACCTCCAAGACTTATAGGGTGGCATGGCATTGCATTTGCAGCTGATCATACAACAACTTAAGCAACTTTGCAGCCTTCAAGAGTTACAGATTTTTTCCAGAATGCCAAAGATATTCAATAGCATCTCTTGTACATTAGTTGAAAGATTTTGTATAGGGTGGTATTAGTGTGTTTCATGCTCATTCCCTATGTGAAGGATGCTAACTAATATATGAGTGTGTTCTTGCTTCTTTTGCTCGGCATTCCCACTTCTGAGTGCAACTTGACAACCTTATAAGCCTGATGAACTATATACCTAGATTCTAGAAGAAAGTTCACAGACTGAAATCTATACACATGGTGAGAGTTTTGAGGTGTGAATATTGGAGGAAAGTCAAGAATCCAGGATTTTCTAGTTGATTAGCTTGGTTAGGTTGTTATTTCTGCATGTTTTAACCTTTTCTTTTCCTTTCTTTTTGTTTTGTACAGACTCTTTTATTTTGAATAAAGTGCCACCTTTGGTGGTTTTGATTAAAAAAAATCAATTGGAGATAAGGATCCCTGAAATTTCGGGTTCGACAACTATCAACTACACCGTGCGGCATGAAATCCGCAACAAGCCGAATTTCTCGCACTATTGCCAACTGCAGGTGCACTCTTCGGGAATTGTCAAGTTCGAGTGCTTCTTTTCGGTTTAGCCAAGCTCTACTAGCCGTTACCCCTTACCCTTGGCTCGAATCGTTGAACCTTAGGTCGACGTTGCCGACCCCAGTTTCTACCGTATGCAGATAGTCCCTCCATTTTCGGGATGAAAGTATTACTCCAGGAAATGGATCCAGATAAAGCTGAGCAATCCGTACCAAGCTGCCTTGGAAAAGACATTCCATCAATCTTGCACTCTGACCAATGCCAATTCATCATTATTACAGCCTCCTAATCAGTCTCGAGAATCTACCCCTTGTCAGAACTTTTAAACCCTTCAACTTCTTTACTCTCTACTATATAAAGCCCATGCCATATATTTTTTGCTATGCGCTTGAACGAAAACCCTAAACCTCTCTTTTACGAGTTCCAAACTCTTTCTAAACCTTTATCTTCCATCGCTTGCTTCTACGTTTTCTTCTTAGCAATGACTTCCTTGCTGTTGTTAACACAAAGTGCGGATTATCCTTTATCACTACCACATTCTCTGCCGTTGTCAGCGATGGGAGCAGCCATCCCCAAGGAAGAGTTAGAGTTCCTTTCTGTAGACATCCTCCCCTCCGACTTCAAGTATGCGAATGACTGCAAAATTTCTTCTCACCTTGATTCTATGGAAAAATTTGAATCCTACATTGATGCCACCAACATTCCCATAGTTTGGAATAATTGTAACTTCAGTGCAGACGTTGACATCCGCCTTATTGGAAGAGGGATAAGAATCAACCATCATGTTATTGGTTATTCCTTGGCTTATACTTACCCTTTTGCTATTGGGTTTTCTCTTCCTATTCCCAAAGTGATAGAGGAATTCTATCGCCGGTACCGCATTTGTATTGGCCAAATTGTTCCACAGATTTGGAGGCTCGTATACTGCCTCGAGATTTTGGCCAAAGTAGTCAGGGTTTCTTTTACCCTCGGCCATCTAATCTATATCTATCTTCCCCGGTTAATCCGTGGTGGCATAGTTCATTTGTTTCCTCATGGAACTCGAGGCCTCATAGATCCACAGAATGATTATGAAAGGAGATGGTTGCATCGGTTCGTAATGATTCGTACGGAGCAACTCCGTCGTTCTCTATCCGTAGGCTTCCTAGAAACATGGAATCCTGCCCCGAATCCAGTCAAACCTGAACTTGTAATTACTATCTTTAAGTGAGTAGTTGCACTTTTAGGAGCCTCCCGTGATGTGGGCTGTTCTTGGAGGAGTATGACACCCGAAGGGTGGAAAGGAAAAAACCATGATAAATTTTAACCAGATTGTGGAATTCCTCATTTGTTTTTCCACTTTATACTCTAACCCGAACCTTCGATTTTCAGGGCTTCCCACGAAGAAGTCTTCCTTAAATTGAAAAACATTATCGAAGGGGATGCCGAGGATGTCATCGAGGGAAACAAGACAATGGCTGCTTCGGCGAAGGCATCATGATGGAGAGTCCCTACGAGCTCCTCGGCTATTACTTCAGGGATAGGCTCTTGGGTCAGATTACGCCATATCTTGCAGAATTCGGGGGAGATTTCTTGTGGTGGACCACCCCTGGTGATTGTTCTAGATGAAGAGAATCCACCGGAGCAAAGTAGCCCTGGTTCGACTATTTTGAAGGACTGCTCTGAAGCTATTTAGCTGATGCATGATTTTGTAGAAGTATCCGAGGGTATGAACCGAAGTTCTCAACCTTTGGTTTACCATACCGGATCGAATTTTCTTTCCGTTTCTAGTTTAGGACCATAAGTTAGGCATTTTGTTTTGTGAGGCTAATGTAACCGAGAATGTCAGATATCCATTACAAATGTAGTAGAAAACTTCTTCAAATTCTCGAGATTATGCATGTTTTCATTGTCTTTAATTCTCCCGCGATTGTTAGTCATTACTTTCCGTATGGATTCTTCCCTTCTTTTATGTTTCTATTACGTAGCTTATAGATATCTTATCCTGTAAGTTTTGAAATAAGCAAGAAAAATCAAATGTCTTATCAACTGTCACGTCCATTTGACTTCGGCCATGTGTGGCTTTACTATTGGCCGACCCTTTGGTTACCTGATCAATGCACTTCCGTCATTATGAACGCTCGCTTATAAATAGTTCAACCATCCCCATTTTTACTATTTACAGCCTCAAAAAATTACTCTTCGATCTTAATCTTTGCTTTCCTTTACCTGAGAAGCAAAGAACCCTCGTCGGAATCTTCAAGTTTCCCGTTGAAATCACTAAACTATTCATTAGAATCTTCATCCTTCTTCATCAGAAACTTCATCTCTCTCGTTAGAAACTTCATCTTGTTCTTGATTTTTCCCCGGACCTTCAAACCTTTATAAGAATTTCTTTCATCTTCCCTTTCTTCTTCATAACTTCATCAAAAATGGCTTTAAGCCCAAGGCCCTCTTCTCATGAAGCCTCTCCGGTGGGATCTCCTCAGCCAACTGAAACTGAGGTTAAAGTTTCATTCGAACCCCAGGGTAAGGACGTCATCCCTTTGGTATTCCACTTCGACTCCGAATTCGCAATTGAAAAGCCCCTGAGGGGTAAAAATGCCGATTGGGGTTATGATGTCAGGCATTATCCCTCCACGATTAACGCTACTATTATTCCCAAGGTCCGCTCGGAATGCGGTTGGAGCTACCGCCACGCCGAGATTATAATCCCGGGCCCTGATGATGACATCACCACTTATGTGGAAGGGTATTCATCCATTTATACTTACCCTTTCACCCTCAATCTTGACCCTCTGATTGATGAGGTCATTCTCGATATATGTAAAATATATAAATTGTGCCTTGCACCAATTAGGCCGAACGTTTGGCGGATCGTCATAAGCATCCGCTTTTTGGCTAACAATGTTAAGCTTTCGTTTACTCTACACCACCTGATCTATCATTATTCTCCTCAAATTTTTCATGGTGGGATCGCGATGAATATAAAGATCGTGGTTGGCTCGAACGCTTCATTCGGGTAAAGATTGAGGAGATCGTTCCTCGAGATTGCCTCCCCTTCCCCTAGAAGTGGAACAAAGCCCATAAGTTACATTGGTTTCTCTTATTTCTTCGATTTCTTGTAAGTTCTTTATTTCTCTAACTTCCTTCCCTTCTATCCTTTTCCACTTTCAGCCAAAGTGTGGCTTCCGGATACCATATCCGATTTTGAGAAGTGGGTGGATGCCATAGTGGCATAGCACCCCCATGAAATTCGTACTTGGAGAGACCACTCCACAGGCAAGTGGGTAGCAAAAAACCACGGTAAGCCTTCCGTTTATTTTTTGCACTTTTTTAGCTTTACCTCATAACCTCTATTGGTGATTAACCCTGTGTAATACAGGTCTGAAGAGGGGTAAAGTCAATTTGAGGCCTGTGCCTTCAGATGCTCCTTCGGCGACTGAATAAATGTTTGATCTGACTAGTATGGATCAAGTCGTTGCCAAGGCTTCGAGGAGCAAGAAGCAGAGTAGATCTTTTAAGCCCTCGTCCTCAACGGGCTAGAAAAAGAAAAGAACTACTCAGACTCAGACGTTGAGAGACATTCTCGAGGATGACATTCTTATAAGGTCTGTGGTGCGAACACGACCACCGCCACTAGTGTTAGGGCAAGTGGCATTCCGGTCATTACCACGGAGGGAAATGTGACCGAGGCGACCGGTCAGAATGTTGAGGGTGGCAATGCGTAGCCCTCCGATTTTCCAGACCTCGGCCCACCGGGAGCCATAGTCCCAGAGAGTCCTATTTTGATAGAGGACGAACTGCCTTGGCCGAAGCAGCCGAAACTACTTCTGCCCTCTCCCTCGACCAGGAGGAGTTTGAAGGTATGTTCGATGCTGATGCCTCTACTCCTACTGCCATTGCAGATCCTGCGAGATTTAATTTTCATATTCCTCAAGGTCAAAGAAGACCTTTGAGGACCACCAAATTAGGTTCTCGCCCTCACTTCGTAGATACTTTTCCAGCCCCAAGTTATAAGCCAAATGAGACCAGGTCCATCGTAGTCACTGTCCCTACGGACACGCATGTTACATCCCGTATCTTCGAAGAAGCACTTATCAAGTTTGAAACATAAGTACGTTGAGTTATGGTTAAGTAAAATCACTTTGGAATATAAGTACAAGCATTATTAAGTATACTTAATGAGTGAAGGATGCATATAAGGCATACTGGAAGGTTTTATAAGGAAATGAGTGGAAGAAATAGAGTAGTACGACTTTGGAGAAAGGATGGGTAATGTTTTGTATGAAAATTTTGGTCTAATGTCATAATCATCATCACATCATGTATGCATATATGTATAAGCTGCCCAACCATATAGGTACGGTGTGATAATCATTAGCCCGCGTTCGGGGTACCATCTCATGCCGCCCACTAGTGGTGTCTGCCCATGCCATCTAGATATGGTGTATACGCTGCCCGCCTTAGCGGTGTCTGCCCGACCATATAGGCGCGGTGTAACATCATCATCATATACTCATTATAATGCATGCATAGAAACTCAAAGATAACTATACTTTATCGGGGTGACATAAGGTCGTAAACCCTCGATTCCATTATGGAGCATTTATAAGCATTCTGCCACACCTTGAAGGAATTAGCATATAAGGTGAGTGTATACAATAAACAACATCAATGGATCATAGTTAACATTATTAGTTTTGTAGGAACATCATATCATGAACTCTAGAATCTTTAGTCTTAAGCTCATCATCATCATTATCGTGCTCATAATGTATCTCTTATCTTCTCTCATGCGAAGCTCTTTATCAATAATGACTCATAGTTTCCGGGATGTGAGAAAAGTCATGAAGAGGTAGGGAGAATCATGCCATAAGAATCATGCCTTAGAAAGAAAGGACTAGCCTCACATACCTTTTTCGTTTAACTATTCTATCGCTTGCTCGTTCTCCTTCACTGCCCACGTTTCTACCTTCAAGAGAATTCGTGTTAACATTAGCTAAACGATTATAAGAACATGCTTACTAAAGCTAGAGAAAATCAAAAAGATTTCTTTGTTTATACAACTTTCCTCCATATTCCATATCAACTCCCAAACGTCCA